>NW_026055815.1:0-147094 GCF_023758015.1 Alternaria viburni
CCCCACCCCCCATCCTCCCCGCCTTCTCCTTCTTCTCAAACCTCCTCTTCCACATCCCCCTATAATTCACAACGCACTGCCTAACCCAAACACTCCACCACGTCTCCTCCGCCCACCTTACAAACACCCCATCCGTTGCACCAGCATACTGCGCATCTGTCCATGCCATCGTGAAGTCCTTGTCGCGCGGCACGGTGGCGAGGTAAGGTGTGCCGGTGGAAGGGCAGAAGTGTGTCCAGCGGAAGAGGCAGAGCAGTTTGGCGGAAGGGGACATGTTGGGGGGAGGTGGGGAGGCGGAGAATGGGAGGGGTGGTGTGTAAGGGAGGGCGTCGACGTAGAGGTAGAGGGGTGGGGTTGGGGAGGAGGTGGTGGATGGGGAGAGGGGAGGTGGGAATGGGCGGTTTGATGAAGTCGGCGAGTGGTCGATGGATAAGCTGGGTGTGAGCGGTGGTGTCAACGGCGGTGTTATCTCGCCTGTAGCTGTAGGTTCGAGGTCGGGTGTCATGGGCTGTGACTGCTTGATAACGATAGTTGGAATGGGTACGTCGCTTCTCCATCCATTCTTACCAGTTGGAATAGCTTGAGTGATGAGCTCGCGCAGTCTCTGCTCTTCGCGCTCTTTGACCCATGTGGCGCGCTTTGTATAGTATTCGGTTGCGATGTGGGGGAACATGGTGAAGACTTTGTTGCGGACAGCTGATCTGGTGCGGGTTTGCCATACTGAGAGGTCTTCTTCGACGTGCTCGTGGGTTTTGCTACTGGCCTCTTCGGGGTCTGTAGTCTGCTGGATGTGGCGGTAGCCAGGGTAATGCTGCGGAACCCATTCTTTGATGAAATGTGTCCAGTATGGTGCGCGGTCTTCGAGGCGATCGTGGTACTTCTCCTCGGCTAGTCGTGCGGCGAAGTGACCTGGGTGGAAGAGCCAGGAGCTAGCCAAGTACTTGTAGACTGAAGATACCATCAGCAAAAGTCACAACACAGCGCAGATCAACAACTTACTCTCCTCCTTAGTCTTGAACCCCCCATTCAAGATCCTCCAATCCAAACCCACAATCCGCAGCGCATCCTTCGGATCCTTGCTAACCCACACCATGCTACCAGGAAAACTCGTCTCTTCCATCTCTTCAACACGGACATGTATACCCTCAGGATCCATGGTGAGGCCCAGCGGTTTGACCATACTGCCGATCATCTTGCTGTTACTTGCGTAGTTGAGCTCGAAGTGACACCAGTGAAACAACTCCGGCTTGAAGCAGACTTTGACATCGATCTGGATGAAGTAGTTCTCTTCGCCGTGGGGCGAGTCGATGGCGAAGTACATGCAGTCTCTGGTGAGAAAGCCTTGGCGTCCATGTGTGGTATCGAGGACGTCTTTGATGAGAGAGACGGTGCTTTGCCAGGGGAATGTGTCGAGTGTGGTAGTGCCTTTGGAGTGGAGAAGGGAGCAGACTAGGAAGTCGACGTCGCCGTAGTCATCCTGTGGGTGTCAGCAGGTGAGCAGCGTGGTAGATGTGTAGTCATACCTTGCCGGGCATCTCAGTCGGTACCACAACTTGCGCGAAGACAGTCTGCAGCGCGGCTTTCGTCTCTGCTTTGACCCTCTCGTAGACCGATGGGGAGATGCGGGGACAATACAGTCCTTTGAAGGCATGGCCGCCCATCTCGTGCAACGATCGAGGGGAAGACAGTTGTCAGTGTTAGTCGACCTCTTACTGAATGATGAAAGCGTCTGATTCGAAATGAACGATGAGAAGACGATGGATGTTTAGAAGATCAAGAAGCTGCACTTCACTTTGTATTGCTCTAGCGTGCTGCAGGATGGAGTAAAGGTAAGAACAGCTGAGCGGTGCCAATTGCGGTAAGAGAGTATCAGACGACATGGCAAGTGCCCAGCGGAACAAACATGGCAACTGTGTACGCGAACTTGATCCCATCGAACGTCACCTTTACCTGGAGGCATCGAATCGTGCCAGTGTTACATCAAGCAACCGATCGCCATAAACGTGTTGTTGTGTCTCGATCCTGTTGGAAAAGAACAAGACTACACCAGACTGTACGGGCATAAGCGCGCGACGGATTCCGTAGACAATGATCCTCGTGAGATGTACTGCTCCAAAATGTGACTTGCAACTCAGAGGCAGTACCTGATAGAAGCGCTCACCAAGATCTGGCAAGATTGCTGTACTGCATTTACGTGGTCCTTAGGCTTGTTAACAGATGAGAGTGTGCCTTGTCCGCAGCCGTGCAGCCTACCTCCCCATACTCTTCTGCGTCGCATACTTGTGGCGTTTAAAAAACGGTTGGACGAGGCTGCTCTGTGTCACCCTCACTGTCACCGCTCCTGCGGCGCAGCAGTGCCACAAGCGCTAAGCCTGAACACATATCAACATCGCACTCACCACCACTCCATCTTCAACCAACTACCACCAAAGAAGCTGACAACATGGCGATGGCATGTCTCCAAGCGATCCTCGCCTGCTTCCCCTGCGGCACCGAGGAGCCGGAGCACACCACTTACCCCGACGAGAAAGTCGCCTTGCTCTCCGCCGCTGCCTCTGACGCCCACCCTGCAGACGAGGTCGCGGACGAGATCGCAGACTCCGTCGTCGAAAAACTCCTCACCACCCGCCTCACCGGCGCCCACCTGCGCATGCACCTAGACGCCCTCGTCGGCCCCTCCGGCTGGCGCACCACGCTCGCCCAACACATCCTCTCGCGACTCACCACCGCTCTCCTCGCGTCGCACGAGGCCCTCGGTCCCACCATCTCCTCCGCCTGCGACACCGCGTGGGAAGCTGCCCAAAGCATCGAGGGCTTCGTCATCGAACACCCCGTCATGTGCACCGTCATTGCCCTGGGCGTCCTCGCTATCGTCGCGCCGTGGGTGTTGGAAGCGCTTGGTTTTGCGGAACTGGGGCCGGTTGAAGGTACGTGTAGTGTGAAAGTGTGAAAGTATGAAAGTATGAGTGTTACCTAGGTGGTTTCTCGTTTCCAGCTACGTGGGAATTCGGGGATGAAGATGCGACAGTACGTTCCGTGGAACTCGACAAAAAGCAAAACAACTTTGGGATATTTCGTGACCAAAGAAAAGCGGTTGGAAGGAAAAGGACACGGAAATGTCAAGCGAATTGAACGGGAAGAAACTGATCCGACTTGGAACGAAGCGCTAACACGCGGAATCAATGCAGGTACCTTCGCCTCATGGTGGCAGTCCACCTATGCCGGCCTCGTCCCAAAGTCCTCGCTATTTTCCTTCTTCCAGCGGTTAGGCATGACCAACTGGCATTGGGTGCTCGTCTAACTTTGGAATTCATGGTGCGAGATGAGGGGTTCGTCGGTCTCGGTTCGCTCCTTCCTTTCTCGTCTCGTCTCGTGTCCTCCTGTCAACCTTGGAATGCGAACAGGCCACTTTCCGTGATAAACGAGATCAAGGAACCAAGGAAGGAAGCGCGGGGAAAGCACCAGAATAAGCGGCAGATGACGCAGTTGGTATAGGTCGAAGGATTTGAGGAGATTGGGATGTCGGCTCGCGTATCTTGCATGATGATGCACGCGCGTGATGGATTGACATGGTTGGCATTGTGCTGTCTGCTGTCGTCAGGCGTGGTAGTAGGGCGCCTAACTCAATCCTTCCAACTTCCCCTTGTGTCTCCGTTCCAATGTCCACGTCCTTGATTAGTAGTTCGCCACCCAAGGCAGTGACATTATCCTGAGGCTCTGCTACCCGCAGGTGTCATCGCAATTTCCCCACACACCGTTCTACGTCATCCCACATGTAGTTGAGGGGCCCCGTCGATGATGGAGGAACGGGCAATGTTTCGAACTCAATAGCAATGGCAATGCGAAGCGAAGCGAAAGCGCAAAGTAAAGAAAACGGTTCCCGCAACCCGCTTCCCGCGCTGTCACTGTTACAGTTGTTTGCGAAAGTCTACCAAACATCCAACTTTAATTAAGATTAACCATGGGAAACACAGACATTGCAGACAAAGCGCACCGTGTGTGGAGCTTCAGAGGTTAAGATTTCCGCGGGCAACTCGGGGTCGACCGCAGAACAGCAAGCTTGGAAGGACGCGTACGCGCCTGCACTAGGGATGGACGAACGCGTCCTGCGAGCCTGCGTCTTCGAATCTTCTAATGCGCGTCGCGTCGCGTCGACGCTAAGACCCATCTAGCCCATCCATGGATCTGTCACAACACGTTACGCGACACGGTAAATGTTTGGTACGGTAACACCTCCACCCACACCCCCCAACCCAACCCCACGCGCCGCCCGCAGATCGACACGGGAAGAGGCGTAAACGATCGACAACATTGGTTACAGATCCCAACGGCCGCGTTGCTTCTGTCGTCCTCATCCGTTTCTACTTTCTGTTTCGAACAGCTTGCTTTCTCTGCGCTTGTTTGCTGTTCGTCCGCTACAAGACAAGTCGGGATCGCACTATGCGGCTGTACGCTTTTGGTGTGAAACACGAGGGTGCTCGCCCTGGGACTAGCGCGGGGAGCACTGGGTGTATTTTGCAGGCACAGAGCATCAGAGTGCTTTGGGCGGGTTGGTGCGACGCTGTGGTCGCTTGCAGCAACCCAGTCGATCATGGGAATAGAGATGGAGAGGGGAATAAGAATGGTGGTGGTGGTGATGGTGTTGGGGAACCACACGTTCGGTACATGGGCACAGGCCTCACGGCTGCCCAGAAAGAATACTTGACCAGCGACAACGATCTGAAACAAGCGATTCCTCTCGGTCCAAATCGCGATAATGGAAGCGAGATCATCTTCTTCGGTAGCACGATGCACGATGGATTGAGGGGGTATGTGTTGACTGTCAAGAGTGGGGAGGACATCGACCGGAAAGGACCGGATCAGAAGGTCGTCATGTTTGGTACCGATGTTGAGATCGAGGATACTGGCGTACCAGACATACAAACTTTCACCGTAAGCGATCAGGTTGAGATCGTGAGAGATGTGAAGATCGGGAGTGAGGGGCATGTACTGGTTTACGTTGAGCATCGTTCCGCGGCTGTGGAGTCGGTGGTGCGGGTCAAAGACTTTGCGGCTTTCCGGCGTTATCTTGAGGCCGGTGAGATGGGTGAGGGGACCGGAGCAACGGTCCTTCCTTACGAACTTGGCGAATTCCCGCTGTGCGTTGGAAATGCTACGACGATGACTGCGCTAGACGCCGATGGGCACGTTTGGACGGAGACAAGGGATCCGAGGTATGAGAAGTGCTTGGGCCGACCGTATGATGGTGCTTTCGACATTGCGCCCGTGCCTTACCTTGAGGTGACCTACGTCACGAAGGTGGCATCGGGCGGGTACATGAGCGCCGCCTTCGACTCGGACGGCGAACTCTTCTTATGGGGTCAGGCATGTCCTGGGTCAAATGAAGAATTGGACGTGCTGAATGGCAATCCTGAAACGAGCGCACTGGTAACGGGCATCAGTACTGATGACGTTCAAGAGGAGTTTGTCAAGTGCTTGGACGTCCGGATAGATGGTCAGGACGCAAAGGTGTATGAGGTAGCGGTTGGTCATGGCCACATCCTAGTGGCAGCCCAAACGTGTAAGACGGAAGGAAGGGTCAAAAGAGTTTTGTTCGCGGCGGGAGACAACAGCAGGGGCCAGTTGGGTCTAGCAACGGATGCGGACTTTGAGAAGAGATTTGAAGGCGTCACAGCTTTGAGGGACGAGCGAATCATTCAACTGGCTGCGGCTGGATGGTCCACGTACGTCCTAACACTTGAAGAATAGCTATCTCATATTGTCGGGCTTCAAACACCCAAAGTACCAAACTAGGTATGCGGGGAGGAAGCGAAGTGTATGCAACAGTGCGCATCTGTAGGAAAACACGACATCAGCCTCAGCTCAGTAAGGAAGGCCACAGCCACGCGGCGACACACCACAATCGTATGACACTACCCTCGTGCGCTTCGCAGGTCCTGGCTCAACGTGGAATATCGGGCCCAAAGGGTCGAGCTGCCCATCCACGATATCTATCGGCGGTGGTGGAGGTGGTAACAGATTTGGCGAACCGGGCTGAACAGCGATCTGCGTAGTGACAACAATGGAGCCAGCTCTGCTTTGTATGATCGGAGGAACGAGTACAGACTGAGCTGAGACCTGAGAGGCTTTGGATTGAGTCTTGGATTTGCGGGTGCTGAGGTGGATGAGCCGGCGTGGCAGAAGGCAATCGAACAAAGGACGTAGATGAGGCAGACATGCTACAATGATTCCAGTACTTATCTGGGCGATTGCCCACATCAGAGTGTTGCCCATGCCGTACGTTACGTCGCCTTGGTATGCGACATCGGCCAATGAGTCGACGCGAAAGGCACCAATGAACATGTTGCTACTCACGTTAGCCATGACTGAGAGAGGATGGTCCCTGATCGCACAACAACCCAAATGCGAATATGACCGACACAGCCACCCTGTGGGAATGGCGCAGCTTCAGATGCCAAACCACATAGTGCGGAAGACACCAGATGACCGCATCTAGGACTACTCCCAGCACCGCTATGGTGACCACGCAGGGCTTCAGTCGGAAGCAGTATCGTGGATCCTCGAAAGGTATTGTGTAGTTTTGCTTGATCGGCCGACAGTGGAGCGCGATTACCATGACAGACGCTAGTCCCAGGGCGATCGCCGCAATGGTACAAAAGTGAGCTGTGGTTTGGATTAATAAACATGTGGATACCGGATGGTGGTGGATGTGTAAGGTTTGACAATACCACCGTATCTCAACCAGCTGTACGTCCTGGTGTATAAGGTCCGAATGAAGAAGATGAGAATCGCGCATCGAGTGAAGGCTGTGCATATGGCTAGGGGAAGCCGGAAGAGCCACAGTATCTGTGAGCGTGAGCGCCCGCCTTACAGCCAGAATGTTATCCACAGCAAGAATGTCATCCTACTATCAGCGTTCGCTTGAGATCCGCCGTGGCAGCTGTCACCATGTGTTGACGGACAAGACCAGCAGCCATCGCTTCGTCGCATTAGCAACGCAGTATGAATCGCAGACGGGAGCGACTCGCAAACAATAAACATTGCCATCACCACGTAGAGAAGGAGCTACCCGACGTGGTTAGAGAGTGCCTTCTGTAAAGGGGTCAGGCCATACCAGGGCCAACACCAAAAACGTATCATCAATAGTCCATGGCAGTAGTCGCGTTCGCTTTGAGTAGAAGCGCGCCAGGATAAAAAGCAGAGGTAGCACCGAGAGAATGACAAGGCCCGCGATATAATTGCCGAATAGCATGGGTTGGTCGGATCGAGCCGACTCTAGGAAAAAGGACCGGCGGGTGTGGTGATGGTGCCCTAGGATGCGGTCGAACGCATTACGTGAGATGGGGTGAGGATGCAAAGTTAGATGGGCGGGTAGGTGTCGCAGTAGATGGTGAGGTGGTGAGAGGTGGTGGGGGATCGAAGATGGGATTGTCGCACAATGGCATACCTCCTGCGGGGCTACTGCCGTCGAGGGTGGTGAAACAATTGGAGACACAGACATGCAAGAAGGTGCCAGCGAGAAAGTGAAGCAATCCGGGAAGGCGCCGCCGTTGGGCAGGCAGCCCTTTTGGTAGCGACGGCGGCGAGGCTCGGACGGTGGCCCGGGGCGTCGTGGTTTCGCATGTCAGAGGAGTTGTTCGGGCAAATCCAGCGCACCGTGCTGATCAGGCTGCTGCATGCGCGCAACTCATGAGCGCGGTGATGATGTCAATCGTGAAAAAAAAGATGCGGTGTTGATGCCCGGGCGACCAAAGCTGCATGCGGAAACAGCCCGACATGGCCAGGAAGCGACGCTTGGACGGGGGTAAGATGAGCACCAGGGCGCAGCCGAAGCCTTACAAGGCGACGAGAAAAGCAAATGAGGGGTGACTTGAGAGTTCACGAGGTTACCAGTGAGTCGCAGAGTGCAGTACAAAGTAAATTGTCGGTGCGACAGTTTCAGTCTGACAGCTGAGGCTATCGGAGGGAGGCCACCAGTGATTACGGTATTGCAGCCACAGTCGGACCTATCGAATCCCACACGGCACCGGATATCCGACCAAATGGCATCGGCACGGAGGGTATGACTCTTCAGGACCCTGGAAATCCAACTCTATCGCGGGTTTCGTGATGCGAACGCGTTGCTCAGCCTCGGACCAGTGTCGCGTCTGCTCGAGTCGGGCCGGTTATTCTTTTTTCGGCGTACCTGCTCTAGCACGGCGCACATTCACCCACCTCGGACAATTACGAGGGCGCCCGTGTATGCAGCGCAGGTGAGGTGTAATTCCTACATCACGACGACGCGAGGGTACGTGAACCGCCGTTTACATGTACAGCAGAGTTTCGCTTGCGCGGCCAGTGCTGATCGATCGCACTTTTATCTTAGCTGCGGCCAGTCAGAGACAGATCGTCGGGCCAAACGCATCAGTGGCAGGGCTGATCAGGCCTTGGAGAAACAGCACAGCGAGGGAAAAAAGCAAGGGTAGCGTCGATCATGATCACCACGACCTCACGCAACAGGCCTCGTTTGATGTGGGTACGATGGTTCACGCAGGCTGTCGCGGCACGTCTGCGCAGGCCCTCCACCACCGCTGACAGGCTGCGAGCTTTCTCACCATCAGGCGCTCCAACGCGAACCCTCCATGGCAAAACGGAGATTCCGGTGCTTTGCCACGACGGTAGCAGACGGCGCATGACAGGCCGCACGCCCTCTCGGCCCCCATTGGGCAGCGCTGCGAAACGCCAGCGGGATCCGGCAGATGGGTGCACGCCATCCAGGGGTGCAGCATAGTTCATCCTGAGTGTGCGCTTTTCCAAGGCCGTGCAAGACCCACCCATGTCGCTGGTCGAGGGCTGTAAACGTCATGTGCCCGTACGCCTGCCTGCCAACTCGTACTTTTCGGCTTGGGCCCATAGGAGAGCATTTTCTTGTCGGGCTAGGGCTGCCTGGGGCCTGGGAAGCGAGATGGGCCACTAATGCCATCCTGACCTGATCCGTCGACCGTTTTTCTGGCTTCAAAGTAGCCTTGCCATCCGTTTTACACGCGGCAACTCTCTTTTCCTTTTGCTCCGTGGACCAGCACTGTCACAACACCCCCTGGACGTCTGCCCTCAACCTGCACTGTGTATTTAGGACTCCTCGCTCCCAGCATCGACTCACTCCGCGGCTCTGCGGCCATGAACTAGCACCTCTCCCGCTCTATCCGGACTAATATACACCATGGACTCCCACCACTCTTCGCCATCCCCTCGCAGGGCGAGCCCCCGACACAGCATGCAGAGACAAAGAAGTAACTCGTTTCCCATTGTTGAGGCTCTGGGTTGCTCAACTCCAGAAGCACTCCTTATTCTTGCTGAGGGCAGAGCCGCCGTCCGGAAACGCCGAGCTCGACGCAACCAGTCCGTCGACGATGAAGTCAACCGTCTGTTCAACCCCCAGGACCACCTCAAGTTTCTCGAAGGCCTCGCCGCCCTACCCACCCCTCGAGATCAAGAATCTCCCTTTGACGCAAAATGGTCTCACTCTCGCATGCCATCCGATGCCACGGATAACAGCACCTCGACCGTGGTCGCACATGTAAACGATGGCGAACCTCGGAATATGTCACCCACGCTAGGCGACTATTCCGCTAACCTTGCCGCTTTCATCAAGAACCAACTCAAGTCAATACCGACGTACCAATCCAACCATCGCCCCACCTCATCCCTCTCTCCCCGATCGTGTCCGGATCTATCGTTTCCTCGAGTGCCGACGTCGCCAAACCCAAATGCACGCCGCCAGACCGATGGACCAAAGGCCATCGAGATACCCCCAGTGCGACCGCCGATGAAGAGTCAGTTCTCTGCCTGGAGCTCCACCGACGACGACACGGATGACGAGGCGCTTCCCCTCCCGGAGTATACCTTTTCCAGTGAACAAGGCCCCAACTCCAAGGGCAGCAACTTCACGCCGTCCATCCTAGGCTACTACGAGACCTCGCACCACAATTCGTCGTTTCTATTTTCGTCGACGCCGCTAGAGGAAGAGTCAGAGCCCACTACGGCTAAAGCCTTCAAGTTTCCTGACCCGTCAGCACTACCACGTTCCTCACCTGAGGAAGAACACGATGATGACGAGGACGTCGCCGACTACCCCTCGTCGTCTTGCCCCTCGCAGCCTCAGCTCACTTCGACGTCAGCACCTTCGTATACCTCGTCTTCGGTGTCGTCGTCCTCGTACTTTGACTGCAAGCGCCTGGCCATCACCCCGCAGATGAAGCAGGCTGTCATCGCGGCAGTCACACCACCGCACCCACACAACAAGAGGCTTACTGCTGTATCGCCTTGGGAGGGCAACGCCTTCTCCAACGTGCACGACGTGTACGTTGAGTCACAGCAGCGCGTCAACGTCGACGGCATGTCCTTTGACATGCTCCGCGACCTGAACGTCTCCAGCAGGCTCACACCTTGCTGATACCATCACTACAACTCTTTTTTCCTATCTCCCTGTCTTACTAGCGTGCGCGTTCGGGGGTGTTGTTGCTGTTGCCAAAAGCTGTGGTTCAGCCGGTCTAACCACACCCAACGGCCTATTCCTTTTTTACCTTGCTTCTTCCCTGTCTTTTGCACGCAAAATATCCCTCTTGTAATCCGGTTGTCTCTCGGGCGTTTCACACAAGCATTTCTCATCAGACTGCTAAGCTTTTTTCCTTTGTTTGCACAAGTGGGGTGTTTCGGCTTCTCTCTCGATTTAGCACATTCGGCGCTCTTGCTTCTTTTTCTTCTTCTTCTCTACACGAACTTGTCTTTTTTTCTTGTGGGGCGTACTTTTAGCACATCACGAGTGTATACGCGACGCACGAATTCCATTCATTCTTTAATCTAAGGGGATGAAGGGGAGGTTCTGGAGAGATTGTTGCGTTCCAGAGTTGCTGAGCAGGCAGGAGCAGAATGCAAGTATGACAGACTGGCAGGTGGCAGTGGATTTCGGCCTAGTTTAGCTGGAGAAGGAAACAGAAGAACACACAGCATACATTTGCAACACAACAATACACACACTCGGTAGCAATACAAACACAGACTTGCGCATCTACTATATGCTTTTTCTCTATTACTACTACCGCGTCTATTCTAGCTTGACTTTAGGATTTGAGTATGCAGGCTACATGCTTTTCTTCGCACCTTTATGCTAATATTAACCTCCAAAAGCTTCCATACCGAGTACCCGGGTCGGGCCAAAAAGGCATGCTGAATTATGAGACACGGCAGTCGCACGGATAATTAAATTGATTTAGTAGAATTTCAAGCGGTGAAGGAAGGGTGCAGAACATGCACGGATGTGTGGGTGGGGGAGGCGGAGGCGCCGTGGTGGAAGTCTGGCAGCATCCAAGACGACAGCTTCTAAGACGAGGTGATCTTCCTTCTTCCACGCTCGAGCGCGAAAGACAGAGAAGGAAGGGGGGGCAACATGCAAGGTCCCGCTCGTGCAGGCCGAGATCTAGATCTATCGACGGGCTATTCTGGGTCTGGGCCGTCGCTGGTCTGGCCATGCACGAACGCCGATCAGGGTGTTTGGCTGGACGCGATGCGGCGACGTCATGTTTGATTGGTTTGCATGCCGAATTTGTTTGCGAAGGGACGCGACTGTGCCGTATTGTCGCGTCGTTGCCTGGATGCGCGATAGAAGGGAGTTTGGGGAGGAATGTAGGATGCCTTCGGGATGGTTCTACCTTCATTGACGTCTGAGGTCTTTGTGGTTGGGTGCATATAGGCCACGTTGTGGGTAGAGAGCTTGTAACCTTGGGTTCGTTCACCAGCAGCCTCCCCACCCACCACCACTCTCACTCTCACTCCTCTCACATCACCACATACACCCCCGCCAACTCCGTCTACCAGCGCGTAACACACACCCACCCCTCTGCGCACCATGGCAGACACCGAGCCCAGCCTCGTCGCCAGCGCCCTTGGCACCGCCGCCTACGCCTTCACAAAAGTGCAACCGCTCCTCCCCGTCTACGCCCACATGATCCTCGCCTCCCTCTTCCCCATCTACGCCGCCGCCCACGCCTCGCTCACCCGCCCCTCGACCGCCGCCAAACCGCCCAAGAAAAGCCGGAAAGACCGCCAGCGCGCCGCCGCCGAAGATGAAGACAGCGACTCTGAAGACGAGGAGGAGGACGAGGAGCCGGAGAACGAGATGGAAGGACTCTCACCGAGACATATCATCTTGTTCCCGCTTTTCGCAGGGATTTCGCTGGCGACGCTGTATTTTCTGTTGAAATGGCTTAAAGATCCGAGTATATTGAGTAAAGCGCTTAATGCGTATTTTGCTGTCTTTGGCTTCTTTGCGATTACGAAGTTGGTTAGTGATGTGCTGGATATTGGGCATTCGATTATATTCCCAAGGAGACATGTGCTCGGGGGCGCGCTATACCACGTCGACGGCAAGGCAGGGAGGGCGGTGCCTGTCGCAGGCAACACCAAGGCCAGCGGGCCCATTACAAGCCCGCTCCCCGGCTTCCTCGCGCGCATACCACTTTCCGATGGAGCGAAAGAATGGCTCTGGGCGGACCGCGCGATGCCCTCCAATAAGTGGACGCTGAAGCTGTATCTTGAGCGCGCGCTGGCGGGCAAAGCTAGAGTAGGCGCGCACACGCTTGTCGGTGCTGTGGTAGCGCTGGCTACGCTCGTCTACTTCAACCTGGTTGACAAGACGTGGTACCTGACGAACCTGCTTGGTTTCAGTTTCGCATATGGCAGTATCCAGGTCATCAGTCCGACGACGTTTGCGACAGGCAGTGCGATACTCGTGGGGCTGTTCTTCTACGACATCTACATGGTGTTTTTCACGTACGTACTTCTCCTCCTTCACCCATATGCACAGAACACTACTAACACCACTTCTTCCAGTCCTCTCATGGTAACAGTAGCATCCTCCCTCGACGTCCCCATCAAACTCATGTTCCCCAAACCCGGCACCGCCACCACGCCCTCGGGCAAGAACGCCGCTGCCATGCTCGGTCTAGGCGACATCATTATCCCAGGTCTCATGATAGGCCTTGCACTGCGCTTCGATCTCTACCTCTTCTACCTCCGCCGCCAGAAACGCGTCTCAGCAACAACTGAAGGAGCCGAGGACACGGTTGTAAAGGCGGAGTTTACACCCCTGGCAGGCCGCTGGAGCGACCATTTCTGGACGCATTCACTCATGGGACGCCCGCTGTGGGAGTCTGCTGCACCCCAAGAAAACGAGAAAGAGGAAGCGCCGTTTACGTTCCCCAAGACGTATTTCAATGCCTCGCTAGTGGGCTATGTAGGTGGTCTGGTCGCCACGTTCGCCGCGCTGCATCTTATGAATCACGCACAACCTGCCCTTCTCTGGCTTGTCCCAGGCGTGCTGCTCAGTCTGTGGGCGACTGCGCTTGTAAGGGGTGAAATCGCGCTGATGTGGCACTACAGCGAGGAAATTGTGGAAGAAGCGACGGAGGCGGGTAAGGAAGCGACGAAGAGGACGGGGCAGCTGTTCAAGGAGGAAGATGGGAATGCTGTTAGAAAGCCGGCGACGGGGAAGTCAAAGAGGCCCGAGAGGGAGGTTTTTTCCTTTTCTATTGAGGGGCCGAGGAAGGTTGGTCCGACAGCTGGAGCGAAGATGGAGGGAAAGAATGAGGGGAGTGAAGGAGGAAATGGTACAACCGTTCCTACGACTGTGAAGAGTCAGGTTTGGACTGGGCCTGAAGCGCACAGTTCGGCGAGGGAAGAGGGAGGTGTTGATGTTGAGCCTGCGGGAAAGAGGCTTCGGGTTAGGTAGTAGAAGATGGGATATGTGGAAAGAGAAGGTTACGTTTGATGATTCAGTCGGTGTTGCAGGCAACGGTGTATGGGACTTTTTAGGTACCCGAATCTTTACAATTCGGGTACCTAAAAATTCCCATACGCCGTTGCTTGCAACACCAACTCGATGAAGTGAAATCAGGAATACGTCTGATGATATATCTTATGCATAGCGACGGAGTTTGGGAAAATCAGCATAATCACATATCATCCTGCAAGTCAATGCCTTACTTGCTTAGTCTGTGTCTCTAACAAAAACACGATATTATCCCCTCATCAATCCTCTCGTCTACAACAGCCTGCCATCGTAATACCCACACTACCCACACTTCAAACAAGTTCTCGTCTTTCTCCCTTACTATCCCTCCCTTAGCATTCATCTCCCCGACCGCAGACAGTTCCCTCCTCCCATCCTTTACTTTCCACACCTACTTCCCACACCCCCCGCATTTCTCCCCACTACCACCTTCCCCGCGGTTGATATGTGAGCAGTGAGGACATAGCCACTCGGACATGTGTGGCATGCTGGAACTTTTGCGGCGTTCGGTATACTGGGATGGATTTGATTGGGGGGCAGACGGGTATCTTGTGAGTGGCTGGACGATGCTTTTAAGGCGCACGATTTGATCGGTTTTTTGGGAGTTAGGGGATGTGAGGGATGTGAGGGGGGTTTTGGTCATGCTAGGGTTGGTTGGTTGGATTGTTGGTTTAGAGGGTAGGTAGTGGTGCAGGGTAGGAGGGTAGAAACGATGTGTTTGCGAGGAGGAAATACATTAAGAGGGAATATGTGAAGTGGTGGACCATTTTTTGCTATAGATGGAAGCTTGATTGTGAGTGTGGCACATTGTACATATCGTCACTGCGCCACAAATCAAGGAAGCGAGATGTGGCATGGATGAATCGGCATGCCCAGAGCATGCTTCAACACCAAGACATCCTGACCCCATACCAAGACACCCCCTCTAGCATGTCGCAAGCTCCTCAGCCTCCACAGAAACACCTTCCTTCATCTCAACCTTCAACCCCAGCAAAAAAGCCTCACTGACACCCACTGCTGGACTCCCTCTCCCAAAACACACCCTCGCAATCTCGCACTCCTTAACCGCACAAGCCACAGCCATATCCAACCTCCCATGCCTCCTCCACCCCACCGCCGCATCATGCCACGCAAGCCCCAACGCCTCCCCCACCAACCCCTCCTCTTTAAGCAACCTGCACAACTCCAACGCGGCCTTCGGCACAGGCCGTCTCCACAGCTGGCGCCGCCCCGTCCGGATCCGCGCGTCCAGCACCACCATTCGCGCGCGCCGGGTATCGCTATCGGGGGTGGGGTCGCTGCACGCCGGACAGCTGCATGTAAACCCGTAAGATGATAGTTTTGCGCGCCGCGAGAGGGTGGTTTGGTAGGGTCGCTCGTAGCTTAGTTTGATTTGCGTGTCTGAAGGGATGGGCACGATGGCGTGGATTGTGATTTTTCCAGTGAGCGGGTTGAATGCGAAGGATGCGTTGGGGATGCAGCTGTGGTTGAAGCGCGCGGCGAGGGGGCAGATGGATGTTTTTGATCCAGTTTGCCAGGCGTTGGAGTTGAAGATGTCGATTACTCTTGCCTCTTCTTCTTCTCCATTCTCTTTCAATTTGTAGGTTTTCTGCGCGTACAGCGATAGATACTGGGTTTTTTGCGAGTCGTCTAATGAAGCAAAAGCTGAGACTACGGCGCTGTTGCTGCGCGGTTCTGCGACGCTGAATAAGGGTGTTTCGCTAAGGATGAGCGTACCCGGCAGGATGGTCGTGGAAGCGAAACAGCCTAGTCCTTCGCCTGGGGAGGCGCGGACTGTGTATACGCTGTCCATATTGCGGTTTTGTAGAGATGGGTTGTGGCACTACTACTGGCTGTTTCTCAATCTTTGGTCCGCGGTGAGAATTTCGATTGTAAGTGTATAGTTGCTGCGATAGTACAGCTTGGTGTTAGGAGATACATTGTGTTCGATATGTGCGCGTACGATATTTTGGTGGCGGCTGCTATGGAAGTATATGGTAATCCGAGGCAACAGTGTTTTGCAGCTTTGTCACCTTCGTGTTCGGCCGTGCCTGTCGAGATGGATGCGAACTAGCGTGGTGACGTCATGGGTACGGCTACTTTCTTCTCCTGCGCCTGAGATAAGTCATCATGTGGCGCTCTCATCGCGAAGACTGAGGTATCTCGACTGTGTTCAGTTTGGATTGCGCGTAAGTGTTGATAGAGTGTCAGCATACGCGCCCAACGCGGGACGCGTCGTCAGGCATTCATCAAAGCTATCGCAATCATACCGTATACCAAAGTACCATCTCAATGACCAGTACGAACCAGGACCAGACCGCAGTCTGAGTCAAAGGCGCACTCTATTCGTCGTCAGGCATTGCGGGCCCGCTGCTCCCTTCCGTATACTGCCGTCGTTCCTCCCTAATTGTCACAGCGGGGCTTCAAGTTCGCAACGACGAGTCATTTCTTTTGTCGCTTCCTCAAACCACGTCCGGTCTCTCTTCCGTCACTTCAATCCGTCCTCTCTCTTTTCCTTTCTCGTTCTCATTACACTCTCTTCGCATTGACTACTCCATCCCGCGGCGCGATGTCGGACCTCCAGGATCCCATCGACAATCGCGTCAAACGCGAGCCAAGCGACGAACCACAGGGACGCGTCGACAGCTACCCACAGACTTACCACGGTTATGATAGCTATCATAGTAGACGTGAGCACAGCCGTGAGCGTCAGGAACGTCCTCGCAACCGCTGGGGCGACGACATCAAACGCGAAACAAGCCGGTAGCGAGACGACGGTCCACGCAACCGCTGGGGAGATGAACGCAGACGCGAGCTTAGTCGTGACCGACATGATCAATCACGCGACCGCCGGGTCGATGATCGCAGGCGCGAGCGCAGCCGTGACCGACGTGACCGGTCGCCCGACCGCCGGAACGACGATCGCAGCCGGGACCGCATCCGTGATCGCGATGACCGTTCACGCCACCGTCTGGATGGTGATGATAGACGCGATTCGAGGCGCGGATCTGATGATCGCTCACGCAATCGCTCAAGAGACGGCTTCAAACGTGAGCCAAGCTATGAGTGGGAGCATCGTCCACGCAGTCCTGGGGGTGATCGAGACGATGGATCGATACGCGGTCGCGACGACAGCAGAGACCGTGAATGCAGCCCTTTGACTGATGACGACGAGCATGCCGACCGGGAGGACAGCGCGAGGAGTATCCGACGCGACTTGACTAAGAACTACACCAAAGAGAACGACCCGTACTGGTACCCGGGCAAGGTATAGATCAGAGAGGCAAGTTCCATAACATATCGCATGCCTAACCACCACAAGGGAAAATACTCGCACCCCACCAAGATGCCCTCGCAGAACCCGCACGACCCCAAACCACGAAACCCGAAGCGCACCCAGAGCTGTCGCACCGAATCGTCCGGACACCGTCATCAGCGTTTCGAGCGGAAGCATGAGCGTCGAGAGGACGAGAAGGAACGTCTGCTTAGGGGAGACCTTGGAAGTAAGGAGTCTATTTGCTGCTTTGTTCTATATCTATACGATCCATTGGCTAACTACGATGCCCTTCTACAGCCCCGCCTCCCGACGCCGGTCCCAACTGGGCGAAGAACCGTATTGCGACTTTGGAGAAGTATGCGAAGAGGACAAAGAAGAGGCACAAGAAGCATGAGAAGCGTATGCGCAAGGCGGCGGAGCAGGGTTAGGCTTGAGAACAGAGCAAGGTGTGCGGAGATCTGTGAAGATCAGAACGGAATGCTGAGCGCGTGGAAGCGGTTTGCTCAGATGATGGCTATGCTGAAGTAGCAACGACATGTATTATCTCGATATACTTTTGTCGTAGCTATAATAAGTCGATGTATCTTCCTCCGTCTTCTAAAGCAAATGATCTACTCTTGCCTTCACTAACATCAGTCAATCACAGACTATTCATCCAATCCTCGAAATACTCATCATCCTCCATCTTCCGCAGCAACTTCTCGTATCTCTTGCCTTTTCTAATACCCTCATCCAAACTCCACGGCAGCTTATCACACTGCTCAACATCCTCATAAAACGTCGCGCCAAACTCTTCCAAAATCTTACATCGCTCCTCCATGGTTCGGCAATACGCCAAGTCCACCCAGTCTTCGGGTCTCCGAGGCGGATCGTATTCTTCCAACCAGGTTTGTGAGTTTTCGGCCCATACTGCTAGAACCCAGATGCCTGAACCAGTAGGCGTGTAGGCAACATGCAGGTCGGATGGGAAGTGGTGGCCGTAAGGATATGGTTCGTCTCTTGTGTGGCGTTCGTAGAACTTGAGGGATGGCCACCAACGCGCGCCTAGGTGGAGCATACGTAGTGCGAACGCGTCTTCTTGCTCTTGGTCCGGGAATGGTCCTGAGTCCAAATCTGTGCGCGAGAGGCCAAGGCACTCCAGCTCAGGGTTTGTAAACCTCTTCATGATGATGCCGCCATGGGATGGGTATGAATAGACTGTACATCCAGTCCTCGAACTCGAAGTCATTCGGACGCGTGCGTCTGGTGAGGCTGACATATTCGAATAGGCGGAGGCTTGTTTCTAGAGAGAATCTGGATGTGTTGATACCTAGGTAGGTATTCAGCAAAGTGCAGCTGAGGATCAGGCAGCGTTCTTGAGGGTGTTGATGCCGTAATTGCTACGCCGCACGCTCGCAGCCATGGCATTTTTGATGCGAAACAGCTGAGTCAAGTTTCCCGTAGACGCCGACAAGGATCTCAGAGTCCAGAAAGTACATGTCACATCCTAAGTTGAAGTATACATTGCTCTCTATACGTTTCCATTGTTGGCGTACAACAACGATGTATGCCCCAATGCGACTCAGACTCTTGTCATCCTCCGCTGTATCCTGCGATGTTGTCGTTATAGCCATCTCAAAAGTCCTGTTGTTGATGGCGTTGCAACGATGTCGCGGTCTGGCTGTTTGTGCGGCTGGCTCGTAATGCCGAGGCTCAGCCGAACACAATGGCGCAATGTCCGCGGGTCTTTCCGATCGGGCCTTCCTCCTGTCTATTTCGAACTACCCAGTTGTCCTTCAACACCACCCATCACACCTTCTCTACTCAAGCATTTCGCCGCGAACAAGCTTTCGCAAGCTAACTTGGCAGATGCGTAGCTTACTACTCATCAGGTGTGCACGCCGGGCATCACCTATCACGAACTTCCTATCCCGTACTAGCACCACCACACCAATCCTTGCCAAGTCACACGCCAACTGATAAGCAACGACAAGCTTCTGCTGCGGTTAATTTATCCTGCATATCTACGCTATGGGAGCTTTCCGTCGTTGCATAGGCCCTTTGCACATTAGCATTTGAGAATGTCGATGTTCTCGAGAGCCGAGGTACAGCGAGAAATGCCATCGCACAGTAAAGGTGACGGAAATCATGACGAACGCAGGGAGATTAGATCTACTACGTTACGAAGAGCATGCGGCACCTTCAAAGATCTCGCAATACAGTCCAGCACCGCATCTCCCACCACCTCTTTCGCTTTCGCTGTCGAATCTGCAAGAGAGCGTTCGGGCGTTATCCCAAAGAGGCAGGAGAACCTGACGATGCAAGCACGACAACCACGAAGTCGGACACTTTCACGCACATGTGGTCGAAGTGACAGTGATGTGATAGGCGGACTTCGTCCCATACACCAGGAAAATCACTTATCAGGGTCTTCTGATACCTACCGAGTCAACACACGAGCGGGACTGTCCACTCATACCCCTGTCCAGTCCGGAAATTCGCCGATCTCTTGGTGAAGAGGTCTTCACCATACGACCCTGGGCTACCAATCAGTAATTCGTATCTCGGCGTTCGACCTGATGGATCTTGTAGGCCGCTTTCCAGTTCAGCATGGAGGGCGAATCTAGCTGGATGGCTATGCGCCTGACCAGTAGGTATTAGGAAGGTATCATCAAGTGTTGGATCTGGGCCATCGCGCCATCGTATAACAATTGAGCGTAAAGGTATACGACACATAGTACGGGTTCGACTTGGGAAGTATATAAGGAGTGTCGAAGGCCGCTGGTTACACTTCACTCATTAACGCAGCATTCGCTTCAGCAGTCTATCGTTCTACTCTCGATCCCTTCTCTCGCTTCGACTACCTTCTTAGTCCCGCAAAATCATTCTACCCTTCATCATGAAGCTTTCCATCGCTATCATCGCCGCCATCACTGGCTCCGTTCTGGCCCGTCCCTCCTCCCTCGCTGAGCGCGTTCAATCTCGTGCTGATGGCAGTCGCCGTCACAGGACCCAGCCCATGATCCTGGTCGGCACAGCCGCGAAAGAGAATGCCAAGTTCGTCGCAGATGTCGACAACACCACCGCCCACGTCGACTACTCATCCAATTGGTCCGGTGCCGTCCTCGAGACACCCTCCTCCGGCTACTTCAAGTCAGCCACCGGACGTTTCACCGTGCCCACACCCAAGCACGTTGGCTCTGGTGGCACCGAGTCTTCCTCAGCCTGGGTTGGTATCGACGGCGATACCTGCGGCAGCGGTCTGCTCCAAGCAGGTATCGACTTCACCGTCAGCAGCTCCGGCGCTGTATCCTACGACGCCTGGTACGAGTGGTACCCCGACTACGCCTACGACTTCAGCAACTTCGCCGTCAAGGCCGGCAACGTCATCCAAGTCGACATTGTCGCTACCTCCACTACCAAGGGCACAGTCTCGCTCACCAACGTGAGCACCGGAAAGAAGGTCAGCCAGACACTTAGCGCACCCAGTGGCTCCGTCCTGTGCCGTCAGAATGCAGAGTGGATTGTAGAGGACTTTGAGTCCGGAGGTAGCTTGGTTGCGCTGAGCAACTTTGGTACTGTTGTCTTTACGCAGGCTAGTGCTAGTCTGAGCACTGGTGGAACGGATGGGTTGAGCGGTGCTACTATTATTGATCTTAAGCAGGGTAGCACTGTTTACACTGATGTTACTATCAACAGCGGCTCGCAGGTTACTGTTCAGTACATTTAGGTTGTGGATGGTAGGAGAGGAGAGGGTTGGACTGAGGTCGTGGTGGGAAGTAGAGAGCGCATATGATGTGAATCTGACACCTTGTCAAAGTAACCCTTTCCATCTATCCTGTCAGAAAATCATAGGTGATGTATAATCTTCGTACAGCAAATGACTTGTAGCTTTACCATACACGGAGATGAAAGATGACCTCATCAAGCTTTTTTACCCCTTTCTCCATGAGGGGTGAGTGTGCGCTTGTCGTAAGGAGCCGTTTGCTCTTTCACCTTAGCCCCACTTTTCTTTTCGGCGTTCTCAATCTAACATACGGTCAACTCGCGATCACGCTCGTAAGTCCAACACTTCATATCTCTCTACTCAATACTCTCGTCTCCTAAAAACAAACGACCCACTCGCTACAACTACCAATGGAAGCGACTATGGCGAGCTTGAGCCTCTCTGGCGCCAACGACCTGTCCGCCCTTGACGCAAAGGCGCGCGCGAACCTCGCACAGAAGCTCTCCAAGATACATTCCTCGGTACTCACCCGACCGCTCACTATCCATGACATTTACAATGTCAACGAGGCGGCGTTGTACATCCCACACATCCCCAGTGACCTTCAGCTCGACTTCTTCTTCCGCAACTACAACGATATTGCTCGTGGCAACTACCGCCCTCACTCGGCCAAGCCTTTCGACGTCAACCGCGCTATTTGGTACTACGGAGTTTCCAAGTTCCATACTTTGTCCAATCGCATCGATGTCGTTCGCTACAATGTCATCGTAATGGCGTTCATCACGATAGCCGAGTCGCTCGGTCAGAACGCCAGCGACCTCTACGACCCCGCCGCGAACGCCTTCATCAAGGCATATATGAAAGCCTGGCTCTCTAAAACATGTGGCGAGGATGACCAGTCGGACCAAGAAGCTCTCGTCCACATCTGGATGAACAGCGGCTTTGACTTGTGTTGCTTTCCAGACAGGGCTCGGCGCGACATGATGCAGGCAGTTTGGAAACTGCAACGCATGGTCTCCGAGTTAAGGACTGTACGACCAGAAGACTTTCTTGTAGCGGTGAAAGAGAATCAGGTACCGCGCGACATCTTCGAGAGGGAAGGTCCCATGCTCGTACTACATTGGGCGTTTGCGCATATGAAGAAAGAGCAGGCACGCAAGGCATTGAACACACCGTCTGAACAAGAGGCGCCTGTGAGTCCCTCTGTCGATATCTCGTCCGTTCGACTAGACCAGAGCCCCGCTAGTGATCTTCTTGTGGATATTGAGTGGGGCGTTGTGGAGCAGGTGCTACCGGATGAAGGCCGGAAGTCGTGGATTGCGCCAGAGAAGGCATTGAGCATTGTGCAGAGTGTTGAGGAGGACTTCCTCGCAGGATGGATGGAAAAGGTTACGTTAGGTAGAGATTAGGCGGATGGACGTGGTTGAGTGTACTGTAATGACTACATGATCACCCCACATAACGAAGATACTTGCCAGGAAAGGTTTGAAGCATACATCACAACAGACTACATACTTCCACAAGGACCTAACATCAATGTAGACCTCAAGGTCTCTTACAAACTCACAAACTAACCTTCTATTGTTATTGTAGCCTGCAACGTGATTGACGAAATTTCCAGTCTTGTATGAACGCATTCACATTGTATACTATCTACTCGCCATGAACCCAAACATGTAGACAGCCTGAATGCATCCCATAAGCCCTCCCTTAACGAAAGTCCTCTCCATCATCACATCCCAAGCCCCTTCCGCCTAGCGTGTACCCCAACCAGAACCTCACTTCTTGGTCTCACCGCCAGCGTTGGCGTTCTTGTCGCCAGCACCCTGGGCGCGAGCGGCGAAGCCGCCGGAGGACATGTCGCCGCCGGACTTGGCCTGGACGAAGAAGGACATGTTAGCATCGGAAGAAGAGTGTGGTTCGGCGAGACGTGGTGGGAAGACTTACTTGAGTGGATTGGATTCTACCAGCGTCCTCCTTGGTCATGGGGGTGTTCTTGGCTCCACCGCCAGTGTTGCCGGTGTTGTTGTTATTGTTACCCGACATGGTAGATAGTGTGGTGTTGTAAGTTGAAGTGATGGGCTTTGTGAAGATTGGTAGTGCAGGAGTTGTCTCGTATGATGAATGTGATGATTCCATTATCTGCGTGCGAGGACGTGTTCTTATACTGCTGACCTCAAGGGCATTCTTGGTCGTTGATGATGTTGCCGCGGAGCTGGTCGTGGGTACATCGGCTAGCGCATGTAGTACAGCAGCAACACCATGCCTCTGGATATTGAAACGAGAATGTAGACGCCAGGGTTGTCTACACCGCTCTTTGCTATGTCGTCGGTTATGCATGCTTCGAAGAGCATGTGAAGTGATGTGCCCGAGAGATCAAGTACGACATCTCCAGCGCTCTTACCCTTCCATCAGGTGCGCCGAGCGTACCTACCTAGCTAGCCCTGCAATATAGCTTAAGAAGCCTCCAAACTCTTATGGTCCTTCTCTACTCAATACGTGAGACTTCATACGAGACATTATAGCCTACATCATAGCGACATCTACTGTATGTGAACGTCTCCGATCGACACGCATGCTGTAGCACAACAACCTCGATGACGACAGCCAACGAGAATCCGGCGCGCAACACTGCATCTTGCCTTCCGAGTCTGTAGTCCCGTCGTCCTCATCGTACGATTCTTGCGCAAAGCGACGCAAAAGGCATTCCGCCGACAGTACTGCGCCCTGATGGATAGGTATCACAGTCAAGGGCATAACGATGCAGATCCGCGCAGCGGCAACAGGGAATACGGTGGATACGCCCATTCTCGATATCCGAGAAACCGTTTGACCTGTGATCTGCGCGATTAGTAGCATGTCAAGACCAGTACGTTGATCAAGGCGGAAGTTCCATCTGATACTTTCCAACTGCGTTTTTGAACTGTCGAGATACACAACGGAAAGTATGGGCTTGGAGTCTGTTCTAGTGACACGGTTTACACCAAGCCAGGGTCGCATCGAGATTGAGGTTACAGTCTACTGTTATTAGTGCATCGGTCCTGCATTGATTATGTTCAAGCGCTACCTACATGAGCAAGAAAGATGGAAGGAGGCACAACGGCTTCTTGTAGGCATGCACGGCAGACAGTTTCCCATCGTGACGCGCCCAGTGTAGTTACTACATGATGTTAGAGTTAGTTATCATGTTTCTCGCACTCGTCGTGACTGCCATGTGCATGATTGTGCGTGACATGTGCCATAAATGGTGAGAGGTGAATACTGTAAGACTTCAGTGAACGAAAGAGCAGCTGTCAAAGAAGACATAGATAGATCGAGAAGAGAGCAAAGAGAGCCCAACGTGAAGAAAGCATGCGACAGAGCGGAGCAAGCAAACCATCGTCCAGAGCGCAAACATAAAAACAGAGCGAGAGGAAAAGTATAAGGGCCCCATGCCTCGCAGCACCACAACACCACAACACCACATCTCCATACACACCAGCATGATTTGATCTTATTCCATTCATCTCATCTCATAAACGGGAGGCTCTTGCCTCCCTCCCCTACCATCTTCACCATCCTAGTTCCTAACATTCCCCCTAATCTCATCATCCCCACCATGCGTGTGCACATACGTCTGATCCCTCTCCTCAGGCGCACCCACACCACCATGCGCAAAGTCACCCGCCTTGGTAGGCTGACCGTTGGCCTTGATGCTGCCACCCTCGTCGAGTGGGATCTCGCGGTTATTGCCTGCGCCAGAGGCGGCGGAGCCGTATTTTACTTGGGCGCCGGGGAATTTGCCTTCGACGTTGGCGGTGTCGACGCCGGATTCGGTTGCTGGAGGGGGGGTTAGTTGGGGTTTGGTGGGGTTTGGCTGGATGGGTGGGAGGCAGGAGAGAGGAGGGAGGAGGTTGGGGGTGATGGGATAGGAAAGGGAGAGGATAAACGTACTGCTCAAACCAGCATTATGGCCGTGAACAGCGCTCTGGCTGTTAAGATCCTGCTCAGCCTTCTTGGCGATCTCGTTGACGTCGGTGTTCTTGTATTCGGCAGACATCTTTTCAAATATGTATCGTATGCGTAGCTCGTTGTTCTGAAGTGTGTATTGGTGAAAACGTGGAATTTGGGTATCAAAGAAGTCGAAAGTGTGTGTATATGCAATGGAGGGGTAACTTCAGGAGGGGCATTATAAACCTTTTGTATGCACAACAGCTAGCTTCAGACCACAGACCTCATCGATGATGATGAAAGAGTGGTGGACCCTGATGACATCACAACGACCTCATAACAGCGGGCCGAGGATGGAGAATCCTTTCGCGATCTGGAAAAGCCTTGCCGATTAGTGAAGAGACTTATGAGCAGGAACCTGGAAATGCGGTACGGCCTTTGGTGGATGGAAAGGTTTGCCGTTGTTAGTCGCGTACTGGTAGGGTGGTGGTGGTGGACATCCAGGTACCAGATCCGCAGCGTATGACGACAAAGATCAAGGGACAGCACAGAACGTACGCGCCAACAAGTCAAGAGTATCGTGGACCGGCAAAACAATAATGCATTGCTAAATACGCCGATGGATCGTCTCTCATAAAGCCATGAAGTTCGTCCCTCATGAATGAATCGCCACTCAAGACTCCCTTCAAAACTTCATGACTGCAAGAAAAAAAAACGCCATGCTCGCAAAAGTGATATATGCGCGGAAACCATTCCAAGCGAATGAAGAAGCAAGCCCCATGAAAAAAACCATCGAACCCTTTTTTTGTGTGTTCTTCCGCAACAATCCCCCATCCCCCCATTATTACTACTCTTCCTACTCTTCAGCAAACGTCACATGCCTAAGCGGTGACCTATGCCGTTGCGAATTCTTGACACTCCTCGGCCGTTGTTGTTGGTGGTGAGAAAGAAACCGAGCGTCGCCCTTCTGCCCATTACTCTCCACCCAGCTAGCAACTGCAGTCTGTCTCGTTCCGCTTTGTACGATACCGGGCTTGAGAAGATTGTTCGCCTAGAAAATCTCCGAGTCGAGACTGCTGCGGTAGCTCTCTAGAGACTCTTCATCGTCTGTCCATGTTCGTTAGTAAAAAAAATCTTCAACTACGCTCAAGTAGTCAAAAACTCACCCTGAATCGGCTTCCTGCGAACAACAGTATCCGAGTGCTGTAGCGGGCTCTGAGGCTGAGGGCTCCTGCTACCCATGGGCCTGGGGCCTGTGATCTTGCGCTGCGGGCTGCTCATGCTAGCCTCGGAACGGAGGTACTGGCTGCTCGGGCGAGGCGAGGGAGTGGGCGTCATCTTTGGGCGTATGTTAGCTTTGTCCTCAGTCTTTCTGAGGCGCGAGCTCAACTTACGCGATGGCCCCGGTCAGTCTCGAGTGAGTAACGCACCTCTGCAATAGGTGCAAGTGGTGTCAAAGCACCCTGGCTACCGAACTCATTCGGAGAGCTGTACATCTGCCTTGTCTGGCCGTAGCCAGCAAGCAGCTGTGGCGGTGGGACGAGTGGGCCGTCATCCGCGATCTTGGGAGGCCGAGGGGGGCCGGCCTGCTGCTCAGAAGCAGAGTGTTGGCTGTAGCCATCTGATGAGATTGGCGACAGGTTGCCAGCGCCCTGTTGAGCCGACATGCCTGAAAGACGGTTGCGTGCCAGCGATGGCATGCTACCCCATTGGTCGTAGTCAGGAGATCCTATGCTTGAGCGAACAGGATTGTAGATTTGCGCTTGCGTCTCCAAATTGTTCTGGTGACGACCGGTTGGCCCAGGTCGCGGCTGGGGGTGCTGCAGGTTCAGCGAGTTGCGGTGCGCCTGGTACTTGGGGTCTTCCATCTCGTATTGAATGTCCTCTGGGATAAGAGGCGATGGAGAGCGTGCAGAACGTATCGAACGCTGCTCTTCCCTGGCTAGGGATGTGTTGGAACGAAGCCTGTCATCGGCATGCTGCTCGTATGGCTCCTCGTCATCGTAGTAGTCATCCTGGGAAGAAGACCTGGAGTGCATGGAGTGGGGTCGCCTCTCTCCAGACCCGCTGTTGCGTGGCAGGCTCTCTGGGTTGGTGGAGGTAGTGGTCTTTGACCATCGCGAGATCTTGGGAATACCAAAGATGGACGATGAGTTTGACTTGTGCTTGCGCTTGGGGGTAGTGTCATCGCTCTGTGAGTTCCGCGCTGCCCTTGAAGCTTGTGGCGGAGTTCCTAGCGATGCACGCTTTTCGGGGAAAGCCTCCTGGGTTGGCGTTGTCATACGCTCGGTGTTCTCGTAGCCAGGGGTGCGGGTACGCTCTTCGTACTCCTCGTCGCTTTCTTCCCGTACTGTGCTAATACGGTTCGTTGGTACAACATCGTATCCAGAGTGAAGATCTTGGATGCGGCGGGACGACGAAGGATTAGAGAAGTAGCCCGACTGATCCGGAGAAGAGGCAGTATTGGCACGGCCCTCTGGCTCGTAACCAGCGTCACCGCTTGCTCGGAGTTCTTCATACGAGTTGAGACTATTCGTCCTCGCCTGCTGATCCAACGAAAGCTGGTTGACTTGCTTCAGGCCCTCCACTTCACCAAGCAACTGAACGAGCATTTGCTCAATGTGCTTGATATCGCCATCTCCCTTGCCGGAGCTGAGGCCCTTGAGAGCACGCCTAAAGACGTTCTTCTTTTTGGTCTCGATATCGTCATCTGAAGAGGTACGGTTGATACGAGGTGGTGTCTGGGGCTGAGGACGGGGACCGCCAAGAATGCGTTGCTCCGCAAGGTTGACTCGCTTGTCGGTGGTGTTCATGATCATCGTGTCTTGGGTCTTGATGAACTGCCTCAGGTCATCCAACTGGTTGCGCATCTCCGCGGCGCTTCGCACAAGGGTGACGAGGATTTCGGTGTCCCGAGCATTGCGCTGGGCGTCGCGAACAGTAAGGTGATCCATGAGCGCCACGATGTCCTTCGATTCGATGCGGTCCATGCCTTTGCCGGTAGCTGCGTCGTAGAGAGGAGAAGTCATGCCGTGTGAGTTGCCACTAACATGTCGGTCATGTTTGGCACGAGCAGCAAACATGTCAGGGCTGCCAAGGTCCGCGCCATTGTACTCATCACCGTAGCCGTCATCATCAAAGATCTTTGAGTGATTGCGGTTTTGTGGCGTGTACGCTTCACGTTGGTTAGCCGACTGGTAACCCTCGTCTTTCCAGCCGGTTTGGCCTGACAAAGGAGTGCGGTTACTCTGCGCATAGCCTGACTGCTCGTATTGTTGCTCACCTGGATAGGGATGATCATATTCATCTTCTACGGTGGCCTGGTGTCGTTGATCGAACGAAGCCGGACTCTGCTGCTCTTCTCTTTCGTAAGCAGCAGCAGCGGCCATGGCAGCAGCTCCAGCTCCGAGTCCGAGGGCACCCTTGCTGAAAGAGGTGGGAGTACGCTCTCGCTCTTCTTGCCGGCTGAGCAGCTCGTCGGTTCGATCGTGGTAACCATCGCCTCCTCCGATTGGCCCTTGGATGATCGATGGGTTGGTAGTCACATCCGAATCATCATCCATGCCGTAACCAATCTCAGGCATCATATCGTTATCACCAACTGGGTAGGCGCTGTGATGCATCTGTATCGGTTCATCCACCGACATGCCATCCTCAGACTGTGCCTCAGACTGCGCAATGCTTTGCCTAGGAGAGTTCTCACGAGCGATGTTTTGCTTTGGAGGCTCCTCGGCACGTCGTTCCTGTTGCAGAGCTTCGGCCTTGTCGCGGATGGCAGCCCATCTCTGGCCGGCAGGTACTTCGTCGGTTTGGACGTAAGCTGGGTTCGTGTGAACCTGCGAGAGCGTGCTCTTCTTGAGCGGGCTTGTGGCCATGGAGGATCGAACGCTGAGGGTGGATTGTTCGTCATGTAGGGAGGCGACAGCAGACTCCACGGCCAGTGGTGTGTGGACGTATTCAGGAATTGTGCCGACCTTGCGAATGTCCTGCAGATCACCGACCTTCTGCTCGTGGTCGAGGTATTCCACCCCTGTGCTATCGTCGGTATACATGGTCATACGGTTGTAGTTCACAGAGCTGTCCTCAAGTTCGCGTCGGTACATATCGTTCTTCTCGTGGTTACGGTCGAAGAATTGCTTGGTGTCCTTGGTGGTTGCATCCTCATTGAGGATAGACCTCTTGCTTTCGAGAGTAACGCCCTGAGGTCGCTTGCGGGTGCGTGCCGCCGCCTTGGTGCTAGTCGTCGATGAGAGTGATGCAATGGAGAGGTTGGACTCCCTTCGCTCGAACTGGTGGCCGAGAGAAGACACCGAAGGTCCACTACGGATGGAATGCATTCTTCGTGGTGAGCCCGTGGTTTGCGCATCTCCCCGATAGCTAGCCTCGCTCTGTATTGGGCTGACAGTGTCGCCACGTCTTGATTGCGTGTCGCTTTCGATCTCATATTCTGAAGCTTGGGGCCCGGATCGCTCGATTGCGCGGGCTTTAGCAGCAGCAGCTGCGTTTAAGCTAGCGTCGGTGGCTTCTTTTGAGCGGGAGGTCCAGCTGCGATCACTCTTCGGAGTTGATGTGCGAACCTCGTTGGTAGATTTGTTGCTATGAGACGTGCCGAGCGTTTGTTGGAGAGCATTAGGTGTGCGGGTCGGGGTGCGCGGTGATGGCGAGATGTATCCGCGAGGGACTTGTTGAAGAGGCGTCTCAGCACCGGTGCCTGTTATGCCAGTGCTGACCGATGACCTCGACTGCGGTCTCTCTTTGGTCTCGGTCTCTGCGGATAGGATTGAGTCGCGAGTGAGCTCGGATCCTCCAATGAGCTCGCTGTGGTTGAAGGGTAGGGGAGGGACGCGTTCCTTGACACGAGGCTCCTCGTGCACACTTTCGGATACGCTTGCGGATCGACTGCTGCGAGAGGAGCGGTGCTTGCGCTGTTTGCGTTCCTCCTCCTTCTCTTCCCGTGAAGTGTGATGCTTGAGAGCGGCAGTGGTAAGGCCAGCTCCAGCAAGTCCAACTAGAGCAGCATCTCGCTGAGACATGGTGCTGTCTTTGCTACTGCTCTTTCTCCGATGGGACTTCTCCTTCTCCTCACGGGTAGTCGAATCAGCGTAGCTTGAGATGGAGCCCCGGCTGGATCGTCGCTCGCTCTTGCGACTTGATCCGCCAGCCAGTGTCGTCCCTGGATCGTCGCCATCCCGGTTGAGGACAACTTTTGGCTTGTTGCTGTGGAGTTTGGGTGCGCTTGAGGATTTGGATACGCGGCGTCTGGATGGGTCGCGAGAGCCGGCTGATTCGACGGTTTCGAAGGTGGCTATGCTGTCGCGGTTCGCGCGGTCGAACTTGTCCATGTTCCTGGAGGTGCGGTTCTCTTCTTTCAGCGCATTCAGCTCGGGCAGGATGAGGCGCTTGATGGCGTCCTCGACTGTGGCCAGTAGCTTGGGGTTGTTGATGGAGGAAGTCCCAGAGACGTGAGAACGACGGTCGGCGTTTGAGGAGAGGTAGCTGGACTCGGTGCCGCTCGCTTGCTCGACGTCCTTGCTCCGTCTGCGGTGCGACTTGCGGGGCGAGGCAAGCTCGTCTTCCCGCCGTCTGGACGTGTCTCTTGACTTTGAAGAGCTGTGTTTTGATCTGGCAGCACCGCCTTCTGCGGCCTGCTGCGCCAGTTTCTCCATGACGCGCTGTGTGATGCGGTCTTTGCTGAGACTTCTGCTGCGGTGGTGGCGGGGTGCCTTGAGGGTGTCCTGGATGGCCTCTGATACCATGGACTCGGTGACTGCGTCGCGTTCCATGCTGCGGCTCCTGCGCCGCGCGGGCGGGAGGATCTCTGTCTGGCCAGTCATGCTGTCTGCGGGCATGGACGATATGTCCGAGGGCATGGGGAGGAAGCGGCCGCCGTCGGTAGACAGGTCGCTGTGGTTGGGCAGCAGCTCGATGTCGACGGGCGGCAGCGAGGAGATGTTGGAGAGGTCGGAGTAGGCGACGGTGCGCGCGTCGTAGAGCTCGGAGTACGACTTGCTGGTCGCGAGCGAGAGGCGCTTGGAGTAGGAGGGCGCGTGGGAGTTGCGCTTGGCGGACGTCTGGGTGATCTGGACGTTGTCGCTCGCGGTCGAGTGCCTGCTCTTGCGAGACGATGGGGTGACGCGGACGCGCACGCTGCCTCGCGAGCCGGCCTGGCCTTCGTCCTTGCCGGACTCGAAGTACTCAATGAGCAGCGACGTCTGCGAGGGGAACTTGCGGGAGAGCCTCGCTTGGCCGCGGGGCTTGGTGGGCGAGGTGGTGTTGATGGTAATGGGGGTGCCGTCGTCGGGGACGGAGTACGAGGTCCTGTCGGTGCGGTTGGAGACGTCGGTGTTGATTTCGTCGATGTGGTAGGTTGATTCGTCTGCGGAATCGAGAGTCGAGGGTTCAGTAGGTGCCGGAAGAGGAGGTCGTTCTGTATCTAAAACCATCGTAGAATCTGAAAGATTCTAGAAGGCGGGGTGGGTGACGGAAGACATGTCCGGCGCCGTTTTCCTCGAGGACGTTATGGGAGGGAAATGATGTTGGCGATGGTGTGGGTGCAGGGCCGCACCGTGGCTGTTTACGTTTGCGCAACCTGGATGTTGCTGGTGCGCGAACAGCGAGGGCGGGTGTGCGAGAGGAGCCGTGATAGCGGGCGTGAACGGGACGGGGGTCGTGAACGGACGTGAACGGGGACGTGAGAGGTCCAGTTGCCGGTCGAATGCGTGCAGCACAGCTCTGCGGCGTGCGACGCTCTGCGACAATGGCCGCCGACGTTCAGGCTAGCCAGCGTCAGACACCTACTCAGCAATGTGAGATGTCACGGGACTCACCAGACCAGGCAGCACAACAGCTCCCGTCTATCGCAGGTAGCAATGGCTCTGCAGCTCCGTCGCGCTCTTCGCTGGTGGAGAGGCGTCCTGTGGTGGTCGCCAACTCCAGCTGTGGTGGAGAGAAAGGCTGGGTCACGGCTGGAGAACAGCAATCCTTGTCGGCGCTAACACGGGCTGGAGGTGAGGCTTGTTGACCTTGCAGATCGAGGATGGCGTGGGTGGGCGAAGGATTATTAGAATTATTACAATTATCCTAGTGCAATAGTACGGATGGGTATAAAGTTGTGAAAGATGATGTAAAGGGCACAGAGTGAATAGAACCACCTGCGACAGGTCGCGTCGTATCAACCAACGATGGGCTACGGGCGATACATCATGACTTGTCTGTCCCCAGCCACTCGGCCGCGTCAAGGCCATACAGCGTGCCTGGTGTCCCTCGTGGACGCCGTTGGCCATGCATCCCACTGCAAAGTGCGCGACGAATGCCAGCCTCTACCGTCCCTCCACCTTCCGCCTGTAACAAAGATGGCTGGTCGCACCAAAAGCAACCACGTCGCCTATTCTATTCTTACCCCTCCCGTCTTCCCGCGCACCAACATACTTGATTCAAATGCAGCCTCCTACAATATCCCATTTTTTTGCTGATTTCCCAGCCAGCTTCAGAACCTCGTGAAATGCTCACCGCCAGACTGTCAAACATCCGTCATGGACGGCCGTCTCGCTGCTAACTACATAGCTAGCTAGCTTCTAGCACCCGTGTCGTTACCAGGGGTGATGGTGCCGCAACCCCCGTGGGCGGCCGCATCCGCTTTCCTGCCCAAGTGTCTCCGCTCCGTCATTGGCCAACCAACACAAAAGCGTCTTGCCAACGCATCCCCCAGGGCTCCATACAAGCCGCGGCGCTGACACTTTCTGCACTTTGCGTAACTCGTAGGGCTGGCTGGCTACGGGCAAAACTCCGTCAAGTAATATACCAGAAGTGCCTCATGGCTAGAGAAGAAATATTCCGAAGGATGCAGACTTGGTGAACTGGCAGTTTGACGCGGCCGCAGCAATGTTGCGCTTCTGCTGCCTCAGTGGTTGCGCGCCCGAATCTTGCTAGCTCTCACCGGTTTGGTGGCGCTGTACGGACAGGCAATCTTCAAGACATTCATTTTCGCTTACAGTTAGATTTGGGCTACCGAGTACGTCATATATGTCAGGGACAGAGTTGCTTGAAGTCCAACGTCCACATCAAATTGACACATTTCGCTTCTGAAGTTATCGACATCCCCATGGGTGCTCAATTAGATCATGCAAAGCTATAAACCCTAGATCATGGCCCGTATGTGATTTTGTACGCCAAACTCCCATCAATGCCTCTCAACTATTACCTCAGAACCTCTTGCCTCCCCTCATCGGTCGTCGGCCCTGCGCAGGCTGACTTCCATATGCTCTCCTTCCCTCCACCTTCTTATCGCGGCTCAAGCTCGCGCCAAGACTGATGTCGATGCGCGGTGGTGTTGAGAAACCGAACGATTTGGCCACCTTGACGAGATCCAGCTTGTGCACGTCGAACACCGACCGCAAGCTATGTGAAGCATACGACTGGAGGTACGACCGGTAGCCATCCTTTGCGCTCTTGTTGAGGTAGTAGTTCTTGCTGATCAAGGCTTCCAGTTGTGACTGGATGTTGAGAATCTTGTTGGAAGGCAACTCAAACTCCACCAGCGGCACGCGGTTCTCTTTGAGGAGCTTGAGAAATCCTACTTCCGATGGCAAGAGGAACATCAAACTCCTGCCCTTGCCGTTCGCACCTCGGGCTGTTCGACCGACTCTGTGGATGTAGTCTGTAGACAAGTCAGTATATACTCCGCATGCATTGCGTGCGTTCAAGTTTACCTCGCGGGTCATCAGGTGGGTCGAATTGAATAACCCAATCGACCTCAGGAATATCTAGTCCTCGCGCAGCAACATCGGTGCAGATGAGTGTACCGCTCTGTGCATTCACAAACTCGAAGAAGCGGTTCGTTCGCGCCTGTTGTTTGAGCTTGCCGTGCAGTCCAAGTACAGGCAGGTCGATGTAGTTGAGCAATTCGCTGTAGAAGTCGACAGATGCGCACGATGACAAGAAGACAATGACCTTCTTCTTCTGGTGTTTCTTGAGGAAAGAAAACAGAAGCCTGAATCTGGTGTCTGAATCGCACAGAACGTAACCCTGCTCCAATCCCTGGACCGTGCTATGCTCGGCACGGTGATCGACGTTGATATAGAGGGGGCCGGCCTTGAGCGATATCCTTGCGAGATCCTCAACCTTGGTGGTCTGTGTTGCGGAGAAAAGCATCGTCTGACGCTCCGTTGGCAAGATCTTGATGATCGACCTCATCTCGTCTTCGAAACCGACTTCGAGAATTCTGTCTGCCTCGTCGATGATGAGCGATCTCAAGTTCTTGAAGACAAAGCCCTGCGTGTTGTGGAGATGATCGAGGAGGCGCCCGGGAGTAGCGATGATCAGGTTCAAGCCCTTCCTAATCTTCTCGGCTTCTGCGTTTCGGTTGGCACCACCAATGCAGATACCAAACGTCTGGCTGTGTGGTTCCATGAGCTCGCGCGCTACACCGAAGATCTGCAACGCCAATTCTCTGGTCGGCGATACGACAATGACTCCAGTTCCGTTGCGCGGCTTGAACCGCAGCTGTGAGAGCATCTCGATGGCGGGGATAAGGAAAGCCAGAGTCTTTCCACTGCCAGTTTTTGCCGCTCCAAGCACATCCCTTCCTGATAGCAGAGGTGGTATGGCCTTCTGTTGGATCTCTGTCATGTTCTCGAAACCCATGTTCTTGATAGAGGTCATCGTTCGTTCGCTCAGGTTGAGCTCGTCGAATCGCGTCGGGTTCGCTGAGGGCATCGAGGTGCCTGAGGGAAGATCAACGGCATTGCTGCCCGTGCCAGAGGGTAGTTCGGCAAGCTCGTCATTGTCGCCTTCATCGTCTTCCTTGTCGCTGTCGTCGTCTGCAGCACTGACTTCGGCGACGACTTCCTCTGCTGCCGCTTCTTCTTCCTCATCGCTCTGTTCCTCCTCAGAAACATCTTCTACCACTGGCTCTTCGACGACAGATGCCTTGTCCTTGCGCGCCTTCTTGCGCGCCTTGGTAGCGTCTACGCCATCATGCGCTGGTGCGATTGCTGGCTCGGCGCTCTTTTTGCTCTTGTGAGACCTCTTCCTCTTATTTCCCGACTCGATCGCGGCGGGCGACATGGTGTATAGTGCGTTTGGGGGTGCTGTGCAATGGCGCGAAAAGTTCGACTTGAAGCGCACCGGCTTGCCAAAAGTTCTAAGACCGAGAAATAATTATCGCGCTAGAGACCCTGGCTGGCGCACAGGCCAGTTCAGCGGCTTGCAGCATCGCTGCGATGTAGAGAACACCACCTTGGTACCTACGAACAGCTCATGAAAGAAAGAGCTTACCCGGCTGTCACAGCCTGCACAGTTAGATGGTCTCACGGCTGGCGCATATCAGCATGAGGTCTTCTCTGATACCACCTACGCTCCCACGACGTACGGCCCACAACCTGCTCATCTGCAATCATCAGAAAATTCCCACATCTCAGCATCCAAATATTCAAACAAAGGTATCATGGATGAAACAAATCTACGCTCAGCATCCACGGACGAACTTTCGCATCGACAGACTCCTTAGCCGGTCATGTGTAAATAGCGTGTACACCATCCTTAGCAATAGCCACCCGGCCTGAATGTTGTCCCGAGAACACTTCACTCCGGACAAAAGAGTCGAAAAAACAAACCCTCTAGATCACGGACGAAACAATGTAGTTACATGACGATTGTAGCTACGATTTCGTAAAGCTGAGTACTGTACCAGTGGAATTGTATTACCAATCAAAGCGGAGTAGCCGACTTATATATATGCCTTTAAAGTATCCTCGAAATCCTACAAACACTACAGTACATCTCATCATCAACCTCAACTCAGTCCCATATCGTCAATCAACCAACAACATCATCATGGCACCCAAGATCTTCCTGTACACGCCCACCCACCCCCTCCCCCAACATCCCATCCCCACCACTAACCCCCGCCCAGCACAGGAGGCACAGGCTACATCGGCGGCTCCGTCCTCCACACCCTCTACACCACGCACCCCTCATACACCATCACCGTACTTCTCCGCCGAACTCCTGAGACCTTCACCTCCACCTACCCCAACATCACCATCCTAACCGGCGACTACTCCAGCACCTCTTTGATAACCTCCGCCGCCGCCTCCGCCGACATCGTCATCCACTGCGGGGACTCAGACCACGAACCCAGTCTCTCCGCCATCATCTCTGGTCTCCTCCAGCGCTCTACTCCAGGCTACCTCCTCCACCTCTCCGGCACAGGAATAGTGTCAGACTGGGCCTCCCCATCGTACCTGGGACTGCTAAACCCAAAGATATGGTCCGACAAGACTTCTCTGGCTGAGATCCGGTCCTTGCCTCCAACGGCGCTGCACCGCAACACCGAAACCATCCTGCACGACACCATAGCCAAGTACGGAGATAGGATCAAGATAGCAATCATGTGTCCCCCTGATATCTACGGCAAAGGTAAGGGGTTAGTTAAAACGCATAGTGCGCTTATCCCCTTTTTTATACACGCAGCGAAGGGATTGGAGAGCGGGAAACCTTTTTACTATAACGAAGGTGCCAATACGAGGAGTTGGGTGCATATCAACGATCTCATGCGTCTGTATCTGCATGTCGTGGAAGCCGCTGTCTCAACCTCCACCTCCGACGACGACGACGACTCCAGTGGTGAGTTCTTCAACGAAAACGGATACTATTTCGCGAGCACGCAAGAGCATTCTCAGATTGATGTTGCGAAAGCAGTGGGGAGCATTCTTCACGAACACGGTGTGATCAAGGATGCGGAACCAGTGCAGATCGGTTTGGAGGAACTGGATGGCATGGCTGCTATTTATCCCGCGTTTCCGAAGCTCGCGCGGTACTTGTTCGCGAGTAATTCGCGGACGAGGGCTGAGAGGGCGGCGGAGAAGTGGGGGTATAAGGGTGAGGCGCCTGGGTTGTTGGAGACTCTTGAGGACGATGTGCTGGATGCCATTGGCATGAAGGGGTGAACTGGCAATCACTGGAGATAAGGTAGACTTGCCGGCAACTCATATAGCAGTCAGCTCAACGATGACATAGCATATGGAAACCGGCCTGGTGGCGACGATGTATCATGAATGATGGGTGTACCAGAGCTGATAGGCGTCTAAATGGTCTTCTTGATACCTGTACCGTGTGATAATTATCGCGCATGTCGACGATCCCCAAGCAATGCTGTACCATCGTTGCTTGTGTATTCAAATCATTACAAAGTCAATCAAGCATAGTAATCATTCAATAGATTTTGAGAGAAATTACACGGGGCTCAAATATTACCCAAATCCCTCCACGCTCACGCTCAAACACAACGAGAAGACATCTTTGCAACCAACAGATTCGTCCAAACCCACTTATCGCATGCGGCCGTCAAGACCCTGAAGGTCACGCTCCAGATCGCTTCCGTTCCATCCACCTTGGTTGAAGGCTTCTTGCGGCCTTGGGTCTTCGTAGCCAGCGCGGTCGTAGTTGTTGGGTATCGGGACTTGCGGCGCCTGGTTCCCCCCAGCGCCTGCACCGGGTTGTACGCGCACCATCTGGCGGAAGCGACTGACTTCATCCAGGATCATCTTCTTCATCTCCGGGATCTCCTCGACCACCTCGAACTGGAAGTCGAATGTAGTTGGGCATGAAGGCTCGTCGGAAGCATCGTGCCAGATTTGTAGGTACCTGTGTTCCAGGGCTTCCTCGACTGAGATACGGCTTGAGGGATCAAATGCGAGCATGCGGTCGAGCAGATCAAGTGCGTCTGGGTTGGCGTTCCTGAACAGGGACTGGAACGAGATCTTCTGCATGTACGGTAGGTTGCGAACGTAGTCCTGCGCACGAGGCGAGCCGATGCGTGAGAGTGTCTCCTCGTTTGGTGTTCCAAGGTAGTGCAGGATCTGGTTCAATTGATCGACGTAGTCGCGGCCCTTGAAGAAGGGCTTACCGCCAAGCAGCTCAGCAAGGATGCAGCCTACTGACCACACATCGACTACGCAGAGTCAGCTTGAGCTCGGCATGTGAAATGTCTAAGCGGGTTCGTCGATGCCAACGACAAACGCCATCACGAGAGAGTGACACTTACTAGCTTTTGTGTAGCTCTGGAAGCTCAACATGATCTCAGGGGCTCTGTACCATCGGGTAGCGACATATTCGGTCATGTATCCTGCGTTCTCCTCAGGGTCCATGGAGAAACCCCTGGCAAGACCAAAGTCGCAGATCTTGAGCTCGCAGTCGGCGTTGACGAGGAGGTTACCGGGCTTGAGATCGCGATGGAGTACATTGGCCGAGTGAATGTACTTGAGACCGCAGAGGATCTGGTAGATGAAGGACTGGAAGTGGGCATCGGTGAGCGGCTGGCCGGACCGGATAATGGCTGCCAGGTCGCACTCCATGAGCTCTACACGCCTATCAGCAACGTCTTATCAGAACATGGGATGTAAGCCATACCCTCGTATAGGTAGCACTCGTTGAAGTTGTCTGGGCGGGGAATGTCCATGTCGTAGAGACATGTTATCTGTGCGACGGGTTTAGCATGGGGTCGATCGGGGCACTCGGGAGCATGTGTGTCTTACGTTACGGTGGCCTGGCAGGTGTTAGTAGTGTTGCAGCCGGCAGGTGGCATGTCAACGTACCTCTAAAGTGCTGGAGCAGCTTGATCTCGCGCAGGGCACGCTTGGCAAGGATCTTCTTGCTGAAGACGTTGGTGACCTTCTTGATGGCCACGCCCTCGCCCGTCTGGTTGTTGGTAGCCGCACTGGGGGCAGAATCAGCACTTGTTATGCGGCGCGCCGTGGCTCGAGTCGTACCAGACAATGCCGTAGGCACCCTGTCCCAGCTCCTTGGTTACATTGTAGCGCTCGTCGACGATGAACTCCTGGTTGAACACCTGCAAGCTGTCAGTACGCGTGCTCGGCCCTGAATGGCGGATATAACGTTACCTTGAACACTTTGCGGTTGGCGAGGTCGCCCATGGTGGCAGCTGCGGTGGGGTAAGGCCCTTTCTATCTTCAGAGAGGAATGTAAAGAAGGTAACGATTGAAGAAGCAGAAGTCGGACAATGTGGACTGTGGAGAAGAAGTGCGGGCGGCAAGCGCACGATATGATATAAGGCTAGGCGCGCGGCCAATGTGATGACTGACAGGAGCTGCTTCGACACAAAGCGGGGCGGCGGCTCTGGCACGGGGCGGGCGGTGGGACAGTCGAGGCAGGCGCAGAGTCTTCACCGGGAAGTCGCAAGCAATAGGAAAGCGATTGACGGACTGGCTTCAGCAGAAAAGCGGTCGTCCTGTGCCTCGTCGCGGCCTCCGTGAGGATATGGTGGGGTTGGCATCCAGTCGCTGCGCGGACGAGGGGTTCAACTTGGCTGCTTGCGGCAAGGCGCTGCCCAAGGCACCTTCCTCAGACCGCTTCGCCCGCGCCGCTGGCTCTGCCCTACAATCAGGACAATTGCCCGTTGCAGGCCCGCGACCGTTTAGCCAGCCGACGGCCAGCCCGACACATGTGCAGCATGAACGCATGAGCCTAGCGCTTCCACTTGGCTGCCATGCACCTGTACAAATCCATGGTCCCCTCAGGGTCTGCCGCCATGTGCGCGAAAAGCGTGTATTTACACTATATACACTAACAAAACGTGGCTGCTCGTTTCTACCACGTGCCGCCGTCTAGATGGGTATTCAGCCTCTGCTATGCACAATTCAAACTATTCCCTCTCAAACGCCATATCCGTGGTGCCAAGATAACCCCGCCACTTATGCCAAACAAAATAAACGCCAGTCGTAACGTCGCTGAACAAGCAGCTTTTTGGCCTCATGACTCGTAAGAGAACCGCCGTCGGGAGGCATCCGTAGACCCTTCCAGCGGCGAGACGGGGGAAAGGGGATCGCCATCCGACTCGGCGCGTCGTTCTTCGCGAGCACGGTAGGGCGGCAATTGAAAAAATGTGTCCGAGGCTTCCAAGAAAGCACCGTCTCTTGGTGTGCGTGGTGTGATGGGCGACACGTTGTCGGTGGGAAGCCGACCGCTCACTATCGACACTTCGGACGGGGATATTGGTGCGAGCCTGCGCGACTCTTCGTACGCAGCTGGGGTTGCGTCTGGCGTGCCGGTCGGATCTATGCCGTTATATATCCTCTCGCGTACCACCATGGACTCCTTTTCCGACAGTTGACGGCCGCCTGCCTCGGGAAGCACAGGCATGTCTCCAGGCATCTCATAGATCTGACGCTCCTCGCCATCTGCCTCATGCACGGCTGATGATCCCTTCTCTTCTGCGCTGGAGCTCATCTCGTGATGCACATGGGATGAGCCAGGTAGCTCGGCCTTCGCGAAGACAGTCACGCCTTCTGTACTACTTCGTACTGGAGACGTCGGAGCCTCCTCTGACACGGGTGGATCCATCTTGGTGACCGCCGCCGCAGCGACATCGGCCTCGTATTGCGCTTTGATGTCTGCCAGCTTGCGCTTGTGCCGCCGTCGCCAGAACCACCACCCAATTGCGCAGAAAATCAGAGCAACGAAGAAGCCACCTCCCACTGCGATACCAATGACTGCCCCTGAAGACAAAGGCTTCTTCTTTGGGGGATCATAGTGCGGAACCGCGTAGGTGGGCGACACGATAGGCATGATTTGTGGAGCTTTGCCAAATGTCCAGTCCACCGCTGACACGGTGAAGTTCTGACGTTCCCAGTCTACGGTCAAGTAGGCTTCCTGCAGGAAGACTCTACCCAGTACCCACTGACGCGCCTCCGCACCTCGTCTGATAGGAAAGTATTTTGTCTTCTCTTGCAACCCTCTATACGGAGGAGTCGCCTCCAAGTCTAGAGCAGCATAGGGCAAAGTGATCTGCAAAGTCGAATCCGTGCTGTATTTCTGGCCGATAGTGATCGTGACACTGGGGTTTTGCGCGACGAGATCCCGGTGAAGCGCGTCATCCACAAGGTAGAGATCAGTCTTTTCATCGTACTTTAGTCCAAATGCATCCTCAAAAGCTTGGCATATCTCAACCGGCAGGTAGAGTTCTGCAACCGTCGAATCAATGTACATGGTCACGTCGTCCCGGTTCATGAGGAGGTCAATATCTCCTTTCGACGTGGTATCTGCCGTGATGCCGACGACACCAACCGCCAGGTCGCGCTCATTGTCCGGGGCGAAGATGAAGGTGAGGTCGTTGGGAATGAGGCGAGAGGCATCGTAGCCGCCAAGCGTGAGACTTCCGAGAACCGTCTGGTCACCTGTGCGTCCGAATTAGTGATTTGCAACGAGAGTACGTGGTAATGTCTTACGGTACTGGGCGCCTGCCGTGTAGCCAAAAGACAAACTGGGGATGCTCTTCTGGTCGAACAGCGTGGTTAGGTAGCTCGGAACGGATTCATCGAAGACGGAGAAGTTGGTCGACTTGGAATGCACGCCTATATGCCCGAGCCAGAAGTTGGCGGTGACCAAGGTGCCGATCGTGGTGTTCTGAACTGAGGGCCCCATCTCCCCGGCCCTCCCCAGACCCACCGAATCGAAGCCGTACAATCCATTGCCGACCAGTCCGAGATACTTCTCGATCCACAGTTGGTAGAAGCCCTTTTGCTGCCATGTTTCCGAGTTGCTGCTGTTGAATAGGAAGCCGCGGCTGGTTTCACAATCCGAGTCGAAGACGTTGTATGCTGTAATTTCTCCTGTCACCGGGCTCGTGGTGTTGGTGATGCACGCCATGCGATTGATGGCCCATATCTGCTGGCTTGCAGTCGACACAAAGACGCGCACATTCTCCCCTGTTTCGCCCACGCGCAGAGTAAAGGTGTTCCATGAGCCGTCGACTCCTAGCCAGTTCTGGTCCGGCGCGACGGTGACGGGTGCTGGTACCGAAGCGATGCCAGGCAGCAGCTGGAAGTTGGGCGTCTCGGTGATGTTTGTCGGCACATAGTCGGCTGCGGCAAGCAAGGGCAGGAGCAGGGCGGCGGCGAGGAAGGCGCATATGGCTGTGTGGAAGGCACGATGCCCTCGGAAAGGGACCATGTTCCGTGACTAAGCGGCGCGTGGAAGGAGGCACGACTGGGGCCACTCAACCTCGAAGAGCGCAGCGAGCAGCATCACCGAGTGGCATTGTTTGTCCCCGCCAGCGCCACGAGAGGGGTGAAGAAAGAGAAGAAGACCTCGGAATGCAGCCAGCATGCAAAAGCACTCTCGTCCAGAGTCGAGCCAGATTGGCGGATCCTGGCATGCCAGCCGAGAGCAAGCCAAGGCATATATTGCACCAAATGCTCTAACGAAGTTGGTCACTTGGCTAACGGGGCGAACGCTCCTTTCGATTGACGTACCCGCCATCTGCTGCGATAGCACTCTTTTTTGCGGGAACGCCCCGACCGTCACCCTTCTGCGAGCCCTCTGCTGTACGCCTTGATTCTGGCGCCTCGATGTTGTGCGGCGGACGTAAGCTTGTACGGCAACTTCGTCAGACGCCTGTAAGACGGCCATCCAGCTCCCGTCGCTTTCAACCGGTATTCTTCCGCAGCAACATAGATGAATGCAGCTGAATGCCGTGAGGCACCCGACCGACCCCTCGTTTCATCCCTACACCGATTGGCACCTGTTCGCGCAATCTGGGGTCGGCCTCTGGACTGCCATGTGCCACTGCAAGGCGCTGGCAAAGCGGCTGGGCTTAGGCCACCACGGCTCCCACTACGAGCGGGCGACGCCCACGCCCGGACTTCACGACAGCCACCCCCGAACGACAAGCTTGAAACAGTAGGTTCTGGAGCGGTTGACCAGCGCATTCGCTTAGATTTGCTCTCTCCAGTCTGGCAGATCGGCGCGCTTGCCAGAAACCTACCAGACCTTCGTCATGCTCAACAAGAGGAGATCTTGAGTGATGCGTCGATCATGATGTTGGGATGAATGCTTTTTGTGCATGATGAACGTGGCGCTTCATCTCCGCAAGAGCCGCACGCCGCCTGCGTGGTAGACAATCAACACTCAGCTGAACAGCAAGGGCTGTCTACAATGGTATGGAGGCGTGTCGCACAAATACAAGCAATCGCCTATGCCGAGACAGGCAGGCCGGGATTTTGATGCCTCCGCCCACACCCCAGCCTGCAACATGCTGCAGTAGCGGGGTCTTGAGCTCTCAGGGACCTGCGTGGCAGTCGCACTCGACGTACAGGATGTTGGCCAGATTCATCGTTCTTTTGCGAGGTGGACATACGTTATTGGTGTCCTCGTTCAACTCACGTGCCATCCGCCTCATACCCCTGTCCGGAATAGGAGCCTACGGACTTCGCCCAGAGCCTAGCTACCTTCCGCGCTGATCTTCCGATAAATATGCATGTCCACGCTCGGGACCACGCCAATCGATGCCGTCCATAGGGCAAAACGCGCTGGACCCGCTCATCCAGATTGCCTTTGCTGCACTCTCGTGTGCCCACCACTCTCTTGGGACGACTTGAGAGCACGACGTTCGCTATCCGTAGAGTGCTGCTCATGCAGGCACTCTACAATCGCCATGTATCTTAATCACTCGTTTCTCACAGTATGCGTCGCTTCATTTGCAGCGGGGGCCGTGTTCCATCGTGGTAAAGCCAAATCCCATTGCGCCTCGCGGCTCTGATCCGCTGCGTGCTAACCAAGCCATCAAGCCCCATATTCCAACGTCACTCTCACAACGAAGTCATCGGTATCTGCTTCGACGCTCGCACCTGTCCTCCCAGTAACTTCATCGCGTAGCGTTAGCAGCCTCGGTACAGGGATTTCTAGCGAGCATGGAATCCTTCGGCCCACCGATGCGGCCTCGACTGGACCACTGGTTTCTTCTGTGCTACCAAACGCCACGCTATCGGACGATCTGAATACAACGTCGTCGCAAGGCCAATATTCATCGCTAACGACTTCTGAGATCGACCTATCTACTATCAACGGCACAGCAACACGGCAAACCCGCATCAGTAACGCGACATGTACGGTCAACATCCCCAGTGCAAGTGTAGATTACTGGTTTGGCCCAACATACATGCATGTGGCAGGAATCATGACAACGCAGGCATCGAATTACAGTAATGTCGATTCGTATACCCTTGTCCCTTATACGACAACTTTCGATGCATCCAGTGCATTGGCATCAGATTATGCATGTATGTACAGCGAGTCGTATTATGCCGAGTGGGACTTCACGGTTACCATGTGTGAAGAGTACACGGCAAGACCTAAAGCAGCTACAACATCTGTTGCCTACCGGTCAGCAGGCTACTCTCCTTTTCCCTCTGGTAACGTCATCCCGACGTCGGACGCCGGATTATACGATCTATACTACCCAGATACTTTCCCATCTGCCACGGCTACAATCACCCTTGGGCCAAATACTACAACGGTTCAGACTTCTGCGACACCTTTCGTCCATTTCACAGCTTACGAGGTTGAGTCGGGAAACAAAACCGAGACGGTACAGCTTCGTTCCGCACAGGTCTATCCCTACTGGATGAAAGGATTCGACGAGGAGAGTACGGTGACGGGATCACTGCCAGATGGTTTTCTCAACCAGATTCCACAGTCTGCGTGTGATGCTGGACAGCTGCAGGCCACCGTTGTGACTGTCCTCATCGTTGTCGACTTATACTATCAAAATTGGCCTGGTATAGGCCCGGCACTCATCCATGTCGAGTCGTCTGTACTTGGTTTTGACGACGGACCCGTCGTTATAAATGGTTGGGGCGGCAGCACTTCGAAATCTCCCCCTCTCACAGTAGCAGACTGGGATCTCCCAGGTGATACCAGCAAACCAAAGCCCACCAACGTCAAGCCAAACGACCGAATGGACTCAACTTCTACGACTAAGATACGCGGCAGTGAGAATAACAATGCGGTCAATCCTCCCGAATTCACTCGAGTTACCGTCGGTTCTGTGGGCACACGACCCGTCGTGGTTGGTCCTTCTTCAAGAATTGTTGTCGGCTCTCAGACCTTACAAGCTGGGGGAGCCCCCGTCAACGTAGGAGGTGGGACGATCGTTTCTCTTGCGCCATCGGCTACGGCCATCGTTGTGGACGGCAGTACTTCTAGGCTACCGCAAGTTACTCCGTCACGGCCTCCACCAGTGCTGACAATTGGCTCGACGACACTCACACCCAACGCTGCTACCCAATTCTTCGTTGGTCCAGGGCAAACCCTCACTCCTGGAGGCGTCGCTACTGTCGACGGTACCGTCGTTAGTTTGGAACCGTCGGCTTCTTTCGTGGTCGTCGGGGGTTCCACCCAAATTCTACCAGGATCGTCGCCAGCTTCAAACAGTCCGCCACAACTGGTAGTCGGTGGCTCAACGATCACAGCACAAGCAGCCCAAGAAAGTTCTAACAACTTCAACGGCCTAGAGAATCAAAGACCTAACCCAACGTTCGTTATCTCGGGGCAGACACTCGCTCCGGGTGCCCCTGCCATTACCGTTTCGGGGACCACGCTATCACTAGCACCCTCGGGAAGTGTACTGGTGGTTAATGGAGCGTCCTCGACGATACAGATCCCAGCTGTCCCTGCCGCAACGCCACCCACACTTACAGTCGGCGATAGCGTGTTCCCTGCTTTTGACAATTCGCGAAACACATTCGTTATCGCAGGTCAGACACTGGTGCCTGGAGGGTCGGCAATCACTGCATCCGGTACTACGCTTTCGTTGGCATCATCAGCATCCTTCGTTTTGGTCAATGGTGTCACATCCGTGATAGCGAACCCACCGGCGCCGACTCTCAATGTTGGTAACGATATCTTCACACCCATTTCGTCCTCACCAGGAATATCCTTCGTTGTTGGCGATGAACCCCTCGTTCCAGGTGGACCAGCCATAACTTTCTCCGGAACCACAATATCGCTTGCACCTTCTGCTTCATTCGTTGTTGTCAACGGGGTTACTTCATTCCTCGCTATTCCTACTCCACAGGTCGGCAAACCTCCTACGATCACCATCGGCAATGATGTCATCGGCGCTCTTCCAGAGCCCTCAGGGCCCACCTTTGTAATAGATGGCCAAACGCTCGTGCCTGGTGGCCCAGATATTACCGTCTCGGGCACTACACTGTCACTCGCTCAATCGGCATCATTCGTCGTGATCAACGGCGTTACATCTACATTGGCTACTCCAGCCCCTCCACAAATTACAGCGCCTCCTTTGACCATTGGAGATCTGACATTCGGGCCGCTCCCAGGAACTAGCACTGCCTATCTAATCGGGTCGAGACTGCTTACCGTGGGGGGCTCGATCGTTGTCTCAGGTGTCACGATCTCGCTCGCACCCGGAGCTACAGCCTTGGTCGTCAACGGCAAGACCAGCTTCATTTCGCCGCAAGCCCAGCCCGCCATCACCAATCCTCCATTGCTCACTATTGGTTCGCAGACATACACTGCGGAATCAGGGACTGGGACGGTCTTCATCATCGAAGGACAGACTTTGACGCCAGGAGGCACAATTACCGTCGATGGCACAACGATCAGTCTTGCGTGGGGGGCGACGGAGTTGGTTTACGGATCTTCAGGACGCACTACAAAAAGCGCGTTGTTTCCCGCTACCACGACCCGCCTTCAAAGCGTAACCACCAATAGTCCAAGCGCAAGGGCCAGTAAGCCCGACGGACAGGCGACAGCGACGAGTACGAAGGAGGGCGCAGCATCCCACTCGGACTACCCGAGCTTAATGTTGCTTGCACTGTTTATCATTTCTTGCTTTGCTTCAGGGTGCGTAGCAGGTTGAACGGTTTTCGACATGGATTCATGGTTTTCTACGGGTGGGTATCATGAGCATTATTTGGGCGTCTTCGGGTTATCACCGGTAAGTGATACCCACGTGTACAACAGGATCATCATCGGCGTTTAATCCATTCGCGGTGGCACATGCACGATCGCAGCGCAGCGACCTCATCATCTAAAACGCCTGTCAAAGACAGGATCTGGTAGATGGAAGAGGTACCGGTTAGAGAGTGGCGCATCAGTTAATAACACCCAGGGATTGGGATGGTTGGTAGACAATGAGAACTATTGAGCACGTTTTGAGCGTCGAACAGGTACTTAAAGGCGAAGGGACTCTCGATTGATGTTGGAGAAGGCCACCACCACGGGGCGGTAATGTTACTGCAAGCCACTACGCACATACGCGACAACGTGCATCGGCGCAACGCTCAGCTCCACTAACGACAAGAACAACATACCGCAAGGGCGCGTTCTGCGTTCCTCATCTAAGCGCCTCATCTCCGTTCATTCGTCAAGCGGCGCAGCACTTTACATTATCTCGAAGCACGGGTGCGGCATTTCGACTATCTATGCAGGACGATAATATAGCCGGTGGTTCTTTCATCTTCGAAGCAAAACGAAGATGGCGTCACGACTCGACTGCGAGAACGGTGTTGTCTGGAGCGATGCCTCGGAAGTGTCGAAACATCACCATTGTCTTGGCAGGTACAGGCGCGCAATTTCCCCCACTGAAGGAATTCGTTTCATGTTGTTGCGCAAACGAATACACCCTTAGCGAAGTTTTCGCCCCACCACCGAGGTTGCTTTCCCGTCGAACTGCAGGATCTAGAATACCGGATCAACGAAATGAGAGTCATTGTAGACCGGTGGCATAAGGGATGGAGAGTAGGGAGATTGCATAGTGTGGCGGTGACGATGGGGGCACGCAGCGGTAAGTACCAATCGGTCTCCGACATAACGTTATGGCACAAGCAAACAATCAACTGCGAACATGTGGATGCGAGTAGCATTGACAGCAGAACATGTTGGCGCTTCAGCGCATGACGTTTCGTTAAACGCCTGGGATAGCCAGACTTCAACCGATCAAGCTTTTTCGACATGGTTTCACGTTTCCCATGAGGCTCACCCGTTATTCGTTGCGCAACGCCTGATACAGGCCACCTCCAGGCACATGCATGGAGGCGACGCCTTCAAATCTCTCCTTGACAATAGCTCATCACATATTATGGGGCGTAGGAACGGAGCAGACCTGGATTCAACGTTCTGCGGCAGCTAACCGAAGCCACGCTTCCGGTTCGGGCGCTAGCGCGGTGCTGGATAGATTGACAGGTGCTTGGCATCAATCCACAGACCCGGGTTTCATGTCGTTGGCGCTGTCAGGATTCTGTCAGTGAGGCACTAATCTTGTCATGGCGCAACTGTGCCGTGTAGGCGGAGGGAGTATAAGAGATACAGAGGCCATCGATGTTGAAAGGGCATCAAGCTTGACGCTGACACTCACTTTCACACGCTCTTTAGCATTACACTCACTTTCGATCCATTCGTCTATCATTCATTCGTTTCCATTCTATCTTTGAAGATACGCTCAACCTTTTCAAATCCAACCAACCAACCAACCAACCAACACACCAACCGCAAACATGTTCACCAAGACTGCTATCATCCTGGCTGCTGCCAACCTCGCCGCTGCGCACACCACCTTCCAGAGCTTCGTCATTGACGGCAAGGACCAGGGCCAGCACTTCGCTGTCCAGACTCCTTCCAACGGCAACAACCCCATCCTCGATGTCACCTCCACTGCCATGATCTGCAACGGTGGCAAGGCCACCTCCGACCAGGTCGAGGTTGCCGCTGGCTCCAAGCTCGGCATGCAATGGCACCACAACGACCCCGCCTCCGCCGGTGACGGTGACGACCCGATCGCTCCCTCCCACAAGGGACCCGTCATGGTCTACATCGCCAAGGCCGACACCAACGGCGAGGGCGCCGTCTGGACCAAGATCTACGAGGACGGTCTCACTGGCTCAAAGTGGGGTGTTGACAACCTCATCTCCTCCAAGGGACTCTTGGAGATTGACCTCCCCAACCTCGAGGCTGGTGACTACCTCATCCGCCCCGAGATGATTGGTCTCCACGAGGCCAGCGCCGAGGGCAAGGCCCAGTTCTACAACGGCTGCGGTCAAATCAAGGTCACTGGCAGCGGCTCTGCTGCTCTCCCTGCCACTGGCGTCGACATGACCAAGGCTTACAAGGCCACCGACCCCGGTGTCATGTTCAACATCTACGGTGGTGCCACCGACTACACCGTCCCCGGTCCCAAGGTCTGGGACGCCGCCACCGCTGGCAGCGCTCCCTCCACCCCTTCCAAGCCCGTTGAGTCGGCTGCCCCCTCCACCCCCGCCTCCAGCGCCGCTCCTTCCGCCACTCCCTCCCCCGTCGAGTCGGCCAAGCCCGCCGCTCCCTCTGCCACCAAGCCCGCTGCCACCCCCGCTCCTTCCACCGGCAGCGGCTCTGCTCTCCCCGAGACCTTCACCATTGAGCAGTTCATCCAGTGGCTCAAGACCGCCACCGGCACCTCTTCCAAGGCTCGCCGCCACGCCCGCGCTTTCAACTTGTAAGCGCTTTCTCACAAACGGTCGCAAGTTCGATCTTTCTTGCATGAACTGGTGTTCATGGTTGGTCCTTTTTGAGACGTTATCTTCTTTGATGGGAAACCCCCATACTCTTTCTTCCATAGACCGCGAGATCGGCTAGCTCTTCTTTTGATGTAAATATAGCATTCACGACGAATGGAATTCGAAAAGTCTTTGTACTATTCTTGCTTGCTTGACCTGTGCGCCTTGTGACTGAGTGGTGTTATGAAATGTTAGTAATATGGAGGGCGAAATAAATGCCTCGGACGCCTACAAGAAATCCACGTCTTCTAGATCATACTCCATAAAGCGATTAGAAGTCTACACCGTCTTGTATACGTTTTGCCACCTAGGGAGCAAGAGCAACGTATGCAGTAACACGCATGTACCAGTATAATCTCGTGTCTTAAAAAGGGTATTGCAGTTATCACAGTACGCTCAACCGCGTCCATCCGCCTAATCTCTACCTAATGTAGCCTTCTCCCTGGCCTGTATGAAGAAGTCGTTGTCGATATCCTTCATGATCTTCAGAGCCTGTTCTACCCGTGATCCACGACCGCAGATAGTAGTCACGACAAGTTTCAGAAGCATGATGACTTGAAGCCCAATATCGTGTAATATATACTCTGGTGTGTTACGATCACTTTCACGCAGGCGCTCGTCGCAACTGTTACACAGAAAAGGGTTTCTTTGAGCACTTACACTCTGGAGATCTGTTCGCTACACGTAATATAGTGAACCTGGGCAGCCTATGCAACTCTACACCCTTGATCTCCAACTGGCCAATTAGTTACGGCTAGAACATGGACACGCATAACAGCCCCATCCCAGTCGTTGCTCTGACCCCAAGCTTACCACCAAGCTCACCATCCTCATCCTCATCCTCATCTGTCAGCATCTCACCGAACGCCTCTCCGCAGAACAAGCGCAAACGCGACCCTGACCCAAATGCCAAAGTAGTGGCTTTACAGCAAAGGCGAGACGCAAAAGTTAATCTTGGTGCTAGCGGTGGTGTGCCAACGGGTTGGAAGTGTGGGCATTGCGGTACAGTGCAGGATGCGGGTAGTGTGAAGTGTGTGACCTGGTTCTGGACTGAGGGCGTGTGCGGACATGAGTATTGTGGGAGGGGGGAGTGCTGTGGGCTGGTCATTTGATGGAGCGAGGATGGGGATGCTGGTGTCGTGGAGCGAGGCAATGGAAGTCATGAGCATGGTGGCGTAAAGCGGCCCCAGAGACTAATAGTGTGATTCATGCAACAGTGCTTGTAAGTTCTGCCTCATTTGCGTCAATGCAATACATTGTACAGGCAGCTTCAAGCACGTTAAACTCCACATCATTCGCCCTCATTTAAGGACAAACACATCCTTGCTAATCGAGACGGACTTTCCCGGCACTGAATTGACAAAGAACTCTGTAACTTACGCGTTGCAGGCGTAAGAGCTTCCAGAAATGAAGACATGCCATATGTGTCCAAGATGCAAACATACCCAGAAAATGTCATGAGACCATCGACAAGAAGTAAAACCAGCGCTATGATGGAACTCCGATTCCATGCAAGATGTGATTAGATCTGAAATAAAAGAAACATGCTTAAACCACAGTTCGTACTATACACGTAATGAATTGTCATATGCAAACTTCATTCCCATCGAAGGAGCTGAAGAAGATGGGGATTTGGACACATCAAGATTTGTCATGTGAGTCTGAGACTGAAGCTGCGACTGAGGCTGCGACTGAAGCTGCGACTGAGGCTGCGACTGAGGCTGCGACTGAGGCTGCAACTGAGGCTGCGACTGAGGCTGCGACTGAGGCTGCGATTGAGGCTGCGCTTGAGGCTGCGATTGAGAACCACCAACATCAGGATCGTCAACGGACCGTACGTGCGAGTCGCCATCAGATATAGGCCTATATTTAGTCCGAGAGAGTGCTGGACCAGGGGCAAGGTGTCGATGTGCCTTCCGATAGTGCTTTAACCGTGCATCTTGTCTTTTGAACGATTTTAGACAGCTCGGTTCTTCGCAATCGTATTCCCGACCATCTTTGTCCTGACGCGAACCATGTTTAAGTCGTCGATGTCTCGCAAGGCTCCCCGTGGCATATGTGCCCTGAAATGTGGCTCTACAGCCACGTTCAGGACAATTTAGCCTCGATTCGTCTTGACCGCTGGGCTCCGGCGTCATAGTCCAGGCGTAAGGAGAGCTGATTCTGATGGAAGAGGTAGAGGATTCTGGAAGAAGTGAAGCCCTTCTAGAACTGGAAGCCTGGGCATATCCTGCCGGTGCTAGATATACTGAATCGCTGCGAAGTGGGGAGTTGAGATACCCACCACTGGGTGCCGCATCAAAAAGACCAATATCTGCATCCCAAGACATCGACTCTTCGGTATATTGACCGGTGCTTTGATTGAGATTGTTGTCTTGAGGGGGTGTCAAAACGAAGTCAAAGCAGGGCCGATGTTGTAATGAAGATTTTTCAGGACGTCGGTGAAGGATGTCTCGTGCGTGTTCGTCGAGATCCATAGAGTCGCCATACATCTCGCGTTGCATTTCTTGTCGGCATGTCGATGGTTGTGTGGCCTGCTGTCCTGAGAATTGCCATCGAAGCATAGATGGGCCGGGTAAATAACGCGCTTGTTTTTCAATACTACGTAACGATTTTTCGCGTTCTTCTGGGCTCAGTAGATAACTCGATTCGGGTAGAGTGGTATTGGGAAGGTCGGCCATGAGCGTGTCGGTATCCAGAGATGTCTGTGAGATTGGGCAGACTTCATTGAGCTACTGAGGTCGGTCAGAGTGCAATTTCATCGATTCTGTAAGGTACTTACGTTCTCACGTGCCGTAGAAGACTTTTGAGAATGTTTACTAATCTGTAATTGACGGGAACGCTCCGGAGCTGCTTCATCTCGATCCTGAGTTGGCTCAGAACGTTGAGGAAGAAGGACTGAATCACTCATCGGCGGTACTGGGCGTATCAGTGAAGAGTCGTTTCCAGCTGTGGTACGTGTTGTTGTCTCTCCTAGGTTTCCTTGTTGGAGGATGTAGGCCATGACCTTAGAACATAAGATATCGTATTGTTCTTGCTGTCCCGCATCTCCCTTACGTTGTGCTTTTGGGTGATCGCATTTGAGGCCATCTGCTCCATGGAATGTATTGAATTCATGCTCGTCGAGTATGTCCTCATTACAAGTCTTGCAAAGCCGGAGGAAAGATAGGTGTGGCGGTTGTCCCCTGGGTAACTTGCGGGTCATGTGCGTCCGACCTGCAGAGACTGTGCTTACTGGGGCTGCTGTACATGTGTACGGCAACCCTAGTTTTGACTGAGCTTCCCGGAAAGCACAGGCGAAGCTTCGCTTGGATCTCTGAACCTCTTCGGCCATGGCAGGAGTGATTGATGATAGCTTTGGTGACTGGAAAGCCTTGTACATGGCCTCTAGGGGCTTTAGAGTTGTTGTTAGGCGTTGCGCTGGCTGATCATGCCCTGGTGATGCTTGTTGATCTCCATACGGGGGCCATGGGGATTTAGAGTCGTCTTTGCGTCGCTGTGGTGCACGGCATCAGTGATCATGACTTGTATGCGTGACTTCGGCTTGCGTACCTTGTGTGAGAAGCCTGAAGGTGGCGACGAGGAAATAGCTCTCTTAGTAGCTCCGGATTGCGTGAGGGAATGCGAGAGTCCACCAAGGCTCGCAGGGAATTCGTTTACCCAAGCTTGTTCAAGCACCGTGTCTCGATACGGCTCAAAATCTTCCAAGAAACCAGGGTGGTCGAAATCGAATGGTTCCGAGTACGCATCAAACTCAGCTTTTGTTGCAAAAAGATCGTGCTGGGAGTCTGAGAGATGGATGTCTTGGCACAAGGCTGGATCTGTTGGCACGTGTGCAGCCTCCGACAGGGGACTGTGGCTATCGGAAGAAACAGCAACTTCTAGTTGCGGCGATGAGAGTCCTCCACGGGTGGATGAAATAATGGGTCGCGAGGAAGGACCGTCAGGCGGAGGAGTGGCCATAGTGTCCACGAAAAAAGGAGGACGAGGAGGACGAGGAGGACAAGAGGAGGACACTGCACAAGATCGGGAAGGTGGGCTTCACGGCTCTATATCGGTCAGTGACAGACACTCACCGTAATCCAAGTGATCCTGAGCCGCCTCGCTTGCAGGTGTACGCAGTTAGGCATCTCTGCATCTCTGCAAGTCCTCAGCTCCTCAGATCGACAAGTTCTTCGAAAGCCACAAATTGAGGACCACTGAGAGACTGAGACGGTGTAGAGAGTGGTCAAGTTCGATTGTCATTGGGCCGTGTTACGGCCAGCTGACCGCATCTGAGTTGGCAGACCGAAGCCAGGCTGAAAATGCAGGACAAAGTGGCCAATGACAAGCTTCATTCATTTGGACGCCCGCATGAGTTGTGGAGATGAACAGTTGCATACATGAGGACCGACGCAACCAAAACAACTGCCGGGGCTCAGTATACTCGTAAATGTCATACGTCGGCCGAAGGTTGGCTATAGCAATGTTCGCATTCTGGGAGCGGATGGTGGTATCCAAAAGGCAAGACAGCAGTGACGTGAAGAAGTGAGATGATTGAGGGGGTATCAAAAGGGAACAACATGCTCAATAACAATACACACGCGCTTCAAGCCCACACGCCCAGAGTCCAACTGGCCCTCTCACCACCTTTGTTAGACAGACCCGGGCCCATGCTCTGCCTCTGCGCGATGACAGAAACCTCTTTCTCTCTTGTAGCTCCCTGTAGACCATCTTTGAGATACTTCTCGCGCTCCACTTCAACAATACCCTTGATGCGCTGCTGTGCTATCAGGCTCGCACCTGCCCACGGGCCCAATGTGTCCACAACCCTGATCGTGCCACCTATCAGGCTGGCAGGCGGCGGGCCGTGACGTATTGCCATCTGGGCGAACTTAGTATCGATAGGGTCTTCGGTGGGTGATTGAAGCGCTGCGGGTACAGGGGCGGGCTCCGCATCGGTATCGAGTGATGATGGGAAAGTATCTTCGCCTTCTTGTCGGCGCGTCTCCACGTCTTCCTTCTGGTTGCGCATCTTCTCTTCGCGACGTGCGCTTGCTCTGCCGTAGCTCTTTACTGGATCCCACCCCTTCAGTTGTACCAGAGCGTCCAGCTCTTTCTGTATGCGCGTCTTGAGGCCGGGGAGGTTTGACACGCCGCCTGTTATAACGATGCGCGACATGCATAGTCGGCGGACGTCTATGGGGAGTTGGACGAGAGCGCGGTATATGAGGTGATGTAGTGGGAGGTCTTCGTCATCGAACTCGTGCATGGCCAACTCGGGCGCAAAGAGAGCGTTCTCAGTGGGCTTGGCTAATGATGCGAATGGTAGCGTGAGTTCGGTAGGAGGTGTGTGCTTCGGAAAAGGTATGGTGACGGTAGGCGGCGGTGATTCGATAGCGTCTTCAAACTCCTCCAGTACAGGAGCTTCTCGCGCGGGAAAGTATACGGTTCGTCGATTCGATCGGGGGACGGGCTTGCACCATCCGACACGTGTAAGGACTTCCTCTGCTTCTTCGAAAGACACGTCTGCCTTGGTAGCGCTCGGCTCAGCGTCGTCGAGTTCGGCGTTCAGCAGCTTGGCCATCTCTTCGCTCAGCAGCTTGCCTGCCCGAACACTGCGTCTTTCAGAGACCTCGCGGTATTCGCATACTGCAGTCACAAGTGTTTCTGCCCAGCCTATATCCACGACCAGCGCCGAGCGTAGTCCTGCGGCCACTGTCGACAGCACCGGTGTTGACATGAGGGTAATGCTCGGGGCCTGGAAGCTTGTGAACAGCACGTCGAGAATGGTCGACATGAGTGCATGCGGCATACGCGGCGGCATCGCAAGCAGTACCCGCCGTGGTTTCGTGTCCAGCAGAAAGTATTTGCCGTATGCCTCCCTCATAGCCCGCTCAAACTTGTCTTCCACCAGGCCCATGTCAACCTTGCTCAGATCCATACGGTAGAGCTCATATTCTTGACCCCAATCCTGGTCTCGCTTCCGCTTTCTTCTCTTCTGTGAATACTCGGGATCCCATTGCCGGTAGTCGCCCACCCTCCGCTGGTCGTCGGGCCCGAACGGGAGGGTGCATCGCGGGGCACTTTCGCCGGGAAAGCCGCCGCGTACGAATCGCGAGCCGACTTCTATCACGACGTACTCGTCTTCGGTGCGGAAGGAGCCACCGGGCGAGCCGAAGGTGGACGAGATGGAGCGTAGGAGCGGTGTCCGCGGTGACTCTCCCAGATCGGCGAGGCGTGGAGTCGCGCCCCGGGTGCTGCGGTTGAGAGAGCCCGAGACCTTTCGCTCGCCGCCGGATGACATGGCGGGGATGCGTTTGGATGAATTAATAAATCATTATACAGTAAGCTCAATGGCCGCGAGTTGCTTCGCCTGCATGTGCCTGGCGTTCGTCACTAGCTGCCAGGAAGCAAGCTTGTGTGTTCCAGGGTTAGCGTTGGCTGGCTGGCCCGAGCGCAGGAAAAAGTTCTAGCTGGAAAGCGCACTGCTCGAGCTTGCGACAACTCCCATCGCGACTTCCCACACCACGTCCAAATTCACCACGGAGGGTAGCTGCGTTTCGCGATCGCCATTGGACCTACCCCACGACCGAAATCAGCAAAATGGGTCTTTTTATCCTCTCGGAGACTTCGGCGGGTTACGTCCTGTTGAAGTCCAAGGACAAGAAGCTTCTCAGCGGAGAGAACAAGAACTCCTCTAGCATTGTCGAGGAGCTCAAGCTCAAGAAGTTCGCCAAGTTCGGCAGCGCAGTAGACGCTCTCGAGCAGGCCGCCGCGCTCCACGATGGAAAAGTCACGCCCATGCTGTCGTCTCTTTTGGAGGATTTGAAGGACGAGACCAAGGCTACATGTACGAACATCCTGAGATTGCGCAGTGAACATGGCAGCTAACACATTCAAGTGGCCGTCGCCGACCCCAAGCTCTCCAACTCGATTGCGCAACTCCCCGGTCTCTCCCTCAAGACCGTATCAGACTCTTCTACCCAAGATGTATTCCGTGCCATCCGCGAAAACCTGACCTCGCTCCTTCCCGATCTTCTCCCATCTGAGGAAGCCGCGACCAGACTCGGTCTTGCCCACTCCCTGTCGCGACACAAGTTGCGCTTCTCGCCCGACAAGGTCGATACCATGATTATCCAGTCCATCGCATCGCTCGATGTGCTCGACAAGCAGCTCAACACCTACGCCATGCGTGTCAAGGAATGGTACGGCTGGCACTTCCCCGAGCTCGCCAAGAGTAAGTTCTAGTCCTCAGACGCCTGTTACTTTGAACCCGTTGCTGACTTTAGCGACAGTTCTCAATGACAACCTTGCCTACTCTCGTGTAGTCCTTAAGATGGGCTTCCGAACCAAGGCGCGTGAGAGCGACCTCTCCGAGATTCTTCCCGAGGAGATTGAGGCGGCTGTCAAGGCGGCTGCAGAAATCTCCATGGGTACCGAGATCACAGAGGAGGATCTGGAGGCGACCTCAGCTCTTGCCGAGCAGGTTGTTGACCTCACCGAGCACCGTCAAAGCCTCGGCGCCTACCTCTCCAACCGCATGCAGGCGCTCGCTCCTAACCTTACTGCTCTCGTTGGCGAGCTTGTCGGTGCGCGCCTTATCGCCCACGCTGGATCTCTCATGAACCTCGCCAAGTCGCCTGGTTCCACCATCCAGATTCTCGGTGCCGAGAAGGCTCTTTTCCGCGCTCTCAAGACCAAGCACGACACACCCAAGTACGGTGTAAGTATTTCTCTCCCCCAGGCGTAATCTCAGTACTAACTCTCCCAGCTTATCTACCACGCATCCCTTATCGGTCAGGCCACCGGAAAGAACAAGGGCAAGATCGCCCGTATGCTCGCCGCCAAGTCCGCCCTGGGTCTCCGTGTCGACGCCCTCAGCACCTGGGGTGTATCGTCCGAGGACACCTCCAAAGAGCCTACTGAAGAGGAGAAGTCGCAGCTCGGTCGCGACGCACGCCTCACCATCGAGAGGAGACTACGCGCCCTCGAGGGCAAGCCGCTCAAGAGCATTCCTTCCGGCAACGCCAACGCGACAACACTTGGACAAAAGAAGTGGGAAGTCAAGGAGGCACGGAAGTACAACCCAGACGCCGATGGCCTTACTGGTGACGAGCCAGCCGCCGATGCGCCTGCACCCAAGAAGTCGAAGTCAGACAAGACCAACGGCACACCCAAGAAGCTGGTACAGGAGGTCGACAGCGACGAGGAGATGGCCGACGCCAAGGACTCATCAGACTCCGAGTCGGAAGACAAGCCCGCCGCCAAGGGCGACAAAGCCGCAAAGAAGGCAGAGAAGGAAGCCAAAAAGGCACGAAAGGCAGAGCGCGCCGCAAAGCGCGAAGCCAAGGAAGCAAAGAAGGCCGCCAAGGAGGCAAAGAAGTCCAGCAAGGACAGCAGCAAGAAGCGGAAAGCCGACGATGGCGACGAGAAGGTTGAGAAGAAGAAAAAGAAGAAGAGCAAGGACTAGATGCTGTCGCGACCCCCCACACGGAGACACTTCTGTATCTGTAGCCAGTGTTCTTACAAAAGAGGGTACGGCGTTGTTATGGGTTTGAGCTTGCTTTGTTCCAGGCGAGTGGCGTACGAGGGTTCGGCATCTTGTAGTTCTATGTTTCAAAGTCCTCCTTTTACGCTTGCATGATGGGGATGCGGTGGATGGATACCCGCCAGTTGGTAGCATACAATCACATGTTCATAAACTTCAGTTGTGTTGTCTTGTACTGCTGATGTGTCCTGACTGGTATTTCGTTAATTGACCTCCATGCTGTTAACTTTCCCGCCGCAATCGGTGTAGTGACAATATCTTTCCTTACGCCATCATGAACCGCTCCTCAATTCCCTCCTTGTCGCTACATCAACTCATCCTCCATCACAGGCTCAAACCTTCCGCTTAACCTTCTTCCTCTTCTTATTAGCACCCAACAGCTTATTCGCAATCTTCGGCATCTCCATATCCTCCACGCCCTCCGGAATAACCCCCTCCTCCTCATCAAACACCTGCTGAATAATAGCCAGGATATCATGTAGTTCATCCTCCGTGAACCGCGTTCCCGCCTATATCAAAATCAGCACCCATCAATCCCAAAACCTCCCAAAAAACAAGACTTGTAAGACAAAGAACTACTGGAGTGTTGGAGGGTAGGACAGAAATCAACATACCTCCTCAATAATCAACTCTACTGTAACCTGCGTCGTCGGTCTCAAATTATACAACTGCAGATACTCCGCCTTGTTCAACCGGTACTTCGGCGCCAGTGCGCGAAATAAACTATGAGGTCCACGGTAGAGCGTTCTAGGCCGCGACGGGTGCGCGTCGGCTAGGGAGGAGGTTGTGTATTCTGCGGTTTGGAGGTAGGCGAGGCCCTGGGGGATGTTAGTCTCACACGTTCCTGTGAATCGAATGGAAGGGGATGGAAGGCGTACATCTCTTAATATATGCGTCAACCCAGATGGCTTCTTCCTTTTCCTCCCCGTCTCATCAGCACCCGTGTATTCAGCGTCTTCTTGACGGAGGTGCAGGAGGACTTCGTGGTTGGAGAGGAGCGCGGATTGGGGGGTTTTGATCTGAGAATCTTTGTCAGCGAATGGGTCTCAGTATGACGCTATACAGGGTTCATGGTGGGTTTGGAGGTATTGTGTGAAAGGGGAAAGGAAAGGATGAGATGCGGATGTGGATGGGGAATGTATGTTATGTGATTGAAAGGTTGAAGGGAGGACATGAAATGTAGGTTGTGGAGGATGTTACTTACATGCATCCTGATGATCTCGTGGCGCTAGCGCAGACGTCCTTGTTAAGAGGCTGGAGCTGAGGTCGTCCGATGGCCACGAGCCTGCGCTGTATAGCAGGTTCTAAACTTGGAGTGATATGCTTTCCTGGTTTACTAAACTCAAATTAGTCTTGTAAAGACATGTAAACGCGTCGTCGTCGCAAGCCTGTAAGAAGATAAAATGAAATCCAAGCAGATTGTGCAAGAAACCAATGTAAATCCACTCCTGCTCTTCTTGTACCCTCATCTTGATTATGACTGACGAAAGTGGCTAGCGCCATCGCAACACGTGAAGGGACCTCGGGAGCGCGTACCTGTGATGAGCGACCGTGATTTGCTCGCAAGCTTCTGAGGATGAAGAAGCGCGTCTAGTGTTCGAAGCGGTGTGCACAACTCAGGTGCTTGAAAGTTCCGTCTACATGATGCGTGCGCCAGAGCGACACCCGCAAAGGTGAGCAAAGGGCAGTTTTTCGCGCTAGCGGCTTGGCAGGGCGAGGGTAAACTTGCCAGAATGGAAGCCAGGTATTTGTTCAAACAATATGGAACTTGGACGCACAGATTTGGGAATCGTTACTGGGTATTATTACTATAATCACTCGCTATCCTTTGTACTGTTCCAGACAGAGCTCGTTCGTTTCATGCCGCTAACGCCGCGCAATGCTATGCGAAAATCTAAGATCATCGCAACTGGAGATCATGATCGTCGTTCACCCGTAACTTCGTTGCCTCGCGCTCGATCCTCAGTGCCGTCATCCAAAAGCGTAATCTTTCATCATGGTTCCCTCTGGGCTTTCGCCACCGCCTTCGTCTTCTTCACGATGAAGACGCCAACTTCCACACCCTTCGTGGGCTCACCGTTATGGTAGTCCCGTTCCGATACGCCCTCGAGAACGGCCTGGATCAGTGTTGCAGCGCTCATCTCGGAGCTTGGGAGCTTTTTCGACTTGCTGAAGTACTTGGTGATTATCTCCCGTATACGGGGCTTCTCTTGCTTGATCCACCAATCGTCCGCCCAAGCTGACCGTTGCATTAGAATCTCCTCTTTTGCGGCGTGGATGACTTCGTAATGTGCTCTTCTCTCATTGTTGTGTCGTTCACCCATTGCTCCGCAGAATTTCCGGACTTGCGCCTCCAAGTGGTTGTACTCGTCCAGGTAATTGACTGAACTCATCTGACCCAGGTTCCTTCCTAGCTCGGAGTGGAGATCGTGGACTACCGTTACGGTGCGTAAGAGCGGGTCGAGAATTGGACCGAGGTACTGCTGCGTAAAGGTCCTCGCACCTGTCCTGGTCGGATAGATGAATAGAAGGACGCCGTCGTCGCTAGAAAGCTCGATTAGGCGATCGTACAGCAAAGATCTACCCCGAAACGTGAACATCTCAGCGAACTCATTAGTGTTAGTAGGCGGAATGTATCGCTCTACAATCGAAACATTGATGCTTCCCGGTGGCACGACGGGTCGAGGCGATGGGGGCAGGAGTTTCGAATCGAGTTGGTAGTCTGGAATAGCGACCGCGCTGTCAAAGACTTTGCTGGTAAAGTAAGAATCTCCTCCGACAGCAGGACCAGGCGTCGATGGAGGAGACTTTGGCAGATCCATGAGCGTGTAACGACCAGGAAGGGCGTGGAATACATTGATCCACGAGGTTTGCGTTGATGATCTGTCATGGATAGAAGCGATGACCTGGCCGAAGATGTGGCCTGATGTTGACGGACAAGGCAAGGCGTGGGACAGAATCTTGACAGAGTCCAACTCCAGACATCCAGATTCGTTTACTAAGCTAATTAGCGAACGGAACTATGCGTCATTCAGGTGCAGGAAGTACTCACTGATGGTGCTTTTTGCCTCTTCTATCCACGCTGCCATCCTCAGCGCGTCGCTGAACTCGTCGTTGAACTCTTCGTGGGTCGGTACGATTATGGGCGCTTGACTGGGAGCTGTAGCGCTGGCAGTGATGTTCAGATTTGGTGACACCCCTGGCTCAGAATTTGGAGGCGAACCCAGCCCAACCGTGCGTGGGTTCACAAAGGATCCCCAACTGATCGTCCCCGGCTCCGTATCCGAGGGAGGCGTGTGAGTGGACACAAGATGTCCGACGCGGGCTCTAGCTTCCTTGGGACTGGTAACGGGGGTATGACTGGCCCCGTTGGCGTGGCTGAAGAAGTCGAGTGGTGGGCTGAGCGCATGGAGAGGGTCTTCTGGCTTCGACAGAGGTCCAGCGCCTAGTGGAGAGAAGGAGTGGTGTGTTTGCTGTGGGATACGATCAGGGTGGGGCGCAGCAATGCCTAGTACATCAAACGAGGGTAGACGCAGGTTGTGCGTACTCCTGAGGACCGTGGACGTGGGAAGCGAGAAGTTGCTTTGAGGAAGGTTGAGGGTCAGATCAAGCTGCGGCCGGTCCTCGATGGTGGGAGTCCTAAGAGGCTGGGGTAGGGCGGAAGCCAGCGGGAAAGGCTGCGGCAGAGAAGCGTCGAGAAACGAAGAGATATCGTTGGGAACCGCTATATCGGGGCAGGGACCCGCATCTATGCCCTCATCCGGAGTGGGTGGGATGGAGTTGGGCTGGAGCGCTTGGTGGGAGTCTTGGTGAAAGCGAGGAGGGGCATTATCAGCGTCAGATGGCTGTAGAAGATGTGACGAGGACTGGAAGCCCGTCATCATGACCAACGGGGTCTGAGATGTTTGCCGGTAACGCGCACAATCACGCTATGCTGGGTAAGTGGGATGAACAGACGCACGGAGACGTGGCTGAAAGATCTGGCGTCCAGGTACAAACGCGGTAGCGCCGCGGCGGCAGTAACGGCCGCGTGGGAAGTATTGACAGGTGGAAGGGGCTGGCGGTAAACGAGTGGATGGTCGCCTGGGGAAGACGGTCGCTGCGTCCAAGACATGAATGTAACAGCAGAGCGACCAGGCCAACGCAGTGTGAGGGCCAGGTGGGCTAGCTTGGGTTTGCGGAGTGAATACCCGATGTTCGCTGCGGTTGATGCTAGCGTGTTTTGGAGGCCCAGGGTCTCAGCAGCTGAAATCTAGACCTCGCGGCCACAGCAATTCACACCAGCGAAATGGCCTGACCGCACCCGCTGCTCCCTGCACACATGGCAGCCTAGCTCCATCACCAGCATGCCCATCCATCGCTCCTCACGCTGCCGTTGTTTGGTTGTTTGCAGCGCCGACTGTTCGGTGGGTCGATGCCCTGCTGCACGACAAGCCGGGCTAGTCCTGAAGCTGTTTGATACGAATTGAACGCACACCCATAGGGCTCCCGTGGGGAGCCAGCGTACACGAGTACGCAGTACGGCGCCGCACCCTGCCAATCGCCTCGTAGAACGCAGCCAGTCTCTGCACAGCTCATGGCCAAAACGCACAAGTTTTCAATTCGCTCCACAGTCACCTACCCTCACCAACGTTTTGGTGCGAGCTTACAGCGCGTCTTTGGCATGGGTCTAGCAAGCCTCCAAGCTATCTACCCGCAGTCACACAGTGCAGCCACACTCAGCTGCCGCGACACGCTTTGCCCTACAAGGCGAAGGGCCATGCGAGTCTAGGCTTCCAATCGAGATGTCTCTTTTGGCCAGCGGATTCTTGATTGTCAGCAATCGAAAACCGTGAAAACTTCTTTTTAGCTGGATGCAGCTTAGGTTAATGATCAGCGCCATGCTGCTTGTCACGGGACTTGCCGTTGGGCGCATTTTCGTCTCGCCACTACCGAGCTCAGGGTTTATTCCATAGTTTACAAACGTAAAACTTCGCTATCAATTCTGCGACTGATCCACTCGTGCATGGATGGTCAGATGTCAGACTCTGCTTACAAGGTCTGTCCGGCGATGCGCCTTGCTCATTGTCTGCGACCAAGAACCAGCCGCAGAAACGTAAACACCATACCAAGCTTTTGTGCCTGGGGACTACAACAGCTCACCTTGAGCTCTGGGGTCCTGCCGCTTTGGTTTGTTTCCAAGTACCTTCACCTTAGCTCCACGCTGGTCCAGCTTTGTTCCATCGAGACACTTCCTCGGTCAACCGCCGCGCCACCATCGCCTTTACGTACTCCTACACTCAAGTATCAAACTATCGACATTAGCACCAACTTAACATCAGAGTGAGACATAAACAACATACCTGCCATTTCTGCAGTCCCTTGTCCCTTGCTCCTGGCGCACTTGAACTGGATTTCGATGCCATCTTCGGCTCATGCAGTTTCACGTACTCCTGCGCAAGCATAGGACATGCTTTCTTGTGCGCCTTGTAGTGCGCCTTCTGGCAGTCTTTGTTGCAGTACGTTACACTGTGGCACTTGATGCACTGCTTGAGCGTGTCCGGAGACTTCCCGCATTGCGCGCACGCCTGAGGCGGTGCGGATGATGATGAGGATGCAGACTCTGGCTGTGTGTTGGGTGTTTGTGACGATGAGGTGGACGACTCTGCCTGTGTGGTAGACGCAACGTTCGAGTTGTTTGCCGAGTCGGCCATCTTTGGAATCAAAATAGTGAGGACTTAGAAGTTATTGTCAGGTACTATTCGCGGTTTCAATGTCGACGTGTTTCGCTGGGACTCACCTAGACAGATGCCAAAAGTTGAACGTGATCGACATTTTGCCTACAGGGATGAGCTTGAAGCGACTGCGCTAACCTAGTTCGGTGTTAGCTTGAAAGCTAGCAGGTGTTCCGAGGTCAGTCGCGAGCGCCATCAACACTGCCATAACATATCCGCCGTGCAAAGAAATTCCTGATCATGTCGCCATCGACGGCAACAATTTATCGCTCCGCTTTCGATGTGGCAGATGCTTTTACTCGCGATAACAGAATCATTGCGAAGTTGCGCGACGCCATCGAGCCACTAACCATCAGCTCGCCATGCTCGGCTCATTGTTGTTGAGTGCCAACTCTCCAGAACTTTCGATGCAATGCAACAAGAACTTTTGCGAGTCATGCAATGCAGAGAGCCGTTCCTTCACTTGTTCATGGCCGCCTTCGTCAATAGATGTCCACGTCTCATCGCTCCTGCCGTCTCAACATTGTCAACACCAGCTGGACGAGAGAAAGAGCACCCCGACAGGCTTTCACTCCTGAGTCGGTAAGCTCACAATGGGTTCGAGTTCTGGACAGCGCTGTCGAACTCGAACCTGTGAGTGTTTCATTCGTGGTGAAGCATTATAAGAATTGTACCAAGCACTGCAGTACCTCTTCTCCACAACCAACATACTTCGACAACAACCTTCAAGCACCTGTTCATAACTCGCACAGAATCCATCATGGGTACCGAGATGTCTCATCAGCAGAACGACGATCATACATCTCAGCCGTCCCAGGATGGCTCACAGAGTTGCGAGATGTGGATGTTCGAACACATAGTTGATGCCATGACACAGTTAAGATCGATATGGACTGAGATCAACGCGCCTCCCCCGGCTACGATCGAGCGATACGTAGTGTTGTCCGCCTCCGAAACACTTCACGATTCAGAATGCCCTATCTGCCAGGGAGACTATGACGAGGATCAGCATGTAGCTATCAAGCTTCTAGGGACACATTGCAGTCACGTTTTCGGCCGAGACTGCTTGCAATGTTGGGTCAATAGTGGTATGCAAAAGGCCCATTACTGTCCTATTTGTCGACAATGCATACGTGGCGCGCTTGGTGGACTACCCCCATCGCAGCCAGGCGCCGAAGACGAAGAAGAACATTACTATGAAGTCTTCTACGACGAAGAAGAAGAACAACTTGAAGCAGAACTTGAAGCAAGACTTGAAGCAGAATTTGAAGAAGAACATGAAGAAGAACAAGAGGAAGAAGAGGAAGAAGAGGAGGAAGAGGAACAGGAACAGGAAGAGGAATGGGAATGGGAATGGGAGGAAGCTGAACAAGTCCTCAGTCCGCAACAGCGTGAACAACGCGATAGGCACTGGGCCAACTTAACCGAAGTCAGCAATATCTTGCAAAACATCGAAACAATCGCTATTCCCCCACTTGAGGGTGGGGGGCATATAAGCCTGGCTCTTCAAGTCGTACGCACTGATCCGACTATTCAGGATGAAGACCGCGCCCTCAGGCAAACACTGACTCGCCTCTGGAATGAAAGCCGTTATCTCAACGAGCTCCTGTGTATCAATTTCGAACGCAAGCAGGAGGAGCAGCAAAGGGAAATACTGCGCGCTGAAAGGGAGAGGAACGTACTGCAGGTTGAGATGATGCAGTTTACCGCTAATTTCCGGAGGATGTAGGAGGGCAGAAGTTGGTGCAAGAGTTAATGAGTTCGCGAGCTAATCACGATCATGAGATATGGCTTGTCCCAGTATCCGGGGTAGACATCCCGTATCATTTGAATGCGAAATATCCATACAATAAGCTTAATAATAGCTATCTTCCCATGTTATCGAGATGTAAACATCTGTCTGTCAAACGATCCCATTGTGAAAGCGCTTCTTGCTGTACTTTTTAGCAAATGCCAGTGGCCTAAAGTAGCGAACCCATTGTAGCTACAACTGTGATTATCACTAAGTATCCGCATCCTGTTCCCATCCGGCCAATCTCTAGAATTCCCACTACACCAGAGGCCCTTATCCGTTGTCTGCGCTTCCCTTGAACAACCCAACCGCACCAAAGCTTCATGAAGCAAGCAAATTTAACCTCATGAGCCCATAAATACAGACTGTACAACTCCATCCCCTCACACCTATCAGTGCCCCAAACCTCTCAAACACCCTCATCCCGGCCCCGAAACAGCTGTCTACCCCTCTCACAAAAAGCACTGAAATCCTGTTCTCGCCGCTCCAACGCTTGACGCATCCTTCTCACCTCTCCTTCCCGTTGCGTCAGGTGGGCTTCGCGAGCATCCAGATCAGCTGAACGGCGTTGGAACTCGAGTGACTGGAAAGCATGTGGTGGCGCTGCTCTGTTCTGTTCAGACTGTTCGCCTTGTCGTGTGGAGTTTGTTTCTTCGGGGGGATAGTTGAATTGGGGTCGATGTGGAGGTGCTGGGAATGGGGTGCGTTGCTGACCGAACTGGAAGGATTGGGGGGTTGGATGAGTGGGATGAGAGGATGTGTGAGGCTCTGGTTGTCCGGCTGCTGCTTGTCCTGCGGCGATTGCAGCGTGGAACTCACGATGAGTAAACACGGGCTCAGTACGCCAGTCTCCGCTGTAGCGAGTGTCTCCGGGTGTAGTACGTGACTGAGTCGTAGGCGGACGGGGCTGACTGGTACGCGCGTAAGGCCGGGGTGTACGTGCAGGCTGTAGTAAAGGCTCCGTATCTCTCCTAGTAGAATCCGACATAGTTCCTCCCGCAGGGTTTTCGGGCACGCCCGCGAAGAGGGAAGGTGCGGAGTTGCCAGCTCTAAGAACCTCTGTGGCCTCTTCTGTCAAACGCCGACTGCGCGCCGAAAGGCTTTCATATTCGGCTCGGAACCATACGGCGCGACACAGCGGACAGAGGTTGGTGTTGTCTTGGGTCTTGCGACGGGCGAAAATCTTCTCGAGGCAGGCGTGACAGAATTCGTGGTTGCACTGGGCGGGTGGCTGGACAACGACGCGAAGTGCTTTGTGACTGCTGCGATCGTATTCTTCTGTACATATTGGACAGTGGGCTTCTTGTGGTGGGTTGCGCTCGCTACATGGCTTCAAGCAGCGGCGTATGAATTGGGCACAGGCCAATGGCGCCGTTTCCATGTTGATTGATCCTGGCGGAGTTGGTCGCGTACTTCTAAGCGTTGGAGTGTAGAACCGACATCGCGGTGGTGTGAAGTTGTAGTCAGTCTTGGAAAGAATGAGAGGGTGTAGAAGTGGATCCGACGCAAACTTGCGCAAGTCGGAGTGAAGCGCGTGGAATCCCCACGGACCAGTAGAGGCGTGTGTGGAAGGCTAATGACGTAGCTTATGCTTGTTTGATCAGACCCACGAAGATCGCAGAAAACATGCATGGCATTGAGCTATTGAGTTCGTTGGTTATAAAGAAAAGACTTGCAGTTCCTAGGGCGCCTTGCAGTGATAATATGGAGATAACCACGTGGCGCTGTCAGCCCAGCTGACCTCCATCCAGACATGCGTACAAGACGGCAACTCCTCCACCTTCGACTACTGTTTTGAAAACAACAGCAACTGGAAGATTGAGAACCTGTGCAGCGATTAGCTTATGTCGATTAGTTCAGTATCATCTACTTACAAGACGCTCACGACAAAGAGATCCGACCTTTCGGTGCCTGTGAAATAGGTCATGCAACCGGAAACTAGGAGGTTTGTCGATGTCATGACCATGAACTGCGCTATGTCTCGTTCCTGCTGAGAAAGGTGCGCAACAACAGCGGGCACCAAACTGGCAATCACTGCCGTGAAGTAGTAGGTAAAATAACTGAGATAACAGTCGTTGATAATCGCTTTACCGCTGACCTTGTCCTTTGGCAAGAATCGTTGAAAGATTCTCAAGATGGTGAGCGACTGTTCGCAAACCCAAAAAGTAAACAAGTCGCTGTATTCGCGGGATGCGAGGGGGATCAGGTCCGTGGCGGTTTTAGTTTCATCGTCAGAATCGCCAAACATAGGTTTGTAGTGATGTATGAGGCCATCCTCCACAGCTTTAGACACGTTGTAGGCTTGGACTTGTTCAAGGTCGAAGTGATCAGGTGGCGATATCTTGTTGAGCTTTCGCTGTCGTAGCAGAGCTTCTTCTGTCGGGCTGTCAGCATCAGAATCTCGGAGGATTACGACTCGACTGTACCATATTTTTCAAGCTTTTGGCGGATTTCCATAATGATGTGATACTGTTCGGATGCACAGGCCGGACTCTTCATTATAGAAAAGCCCCAGTCAGTGGCTAATTTTGCAGTGAGCCCGGAGTTTTGCTCCATCTCCATCGATAAACCAAGCTTCCACTCTAGATAGTCAAGTTCAGCCTGCATGTAGTGGAGATTTTGCACCCCGAGGGTTTTGAAGGTACGGAAGAGGGCTCGTTCAGGCTTACTGGCCATGAACTCAGCCAGTCGTGGGAAGCCAGCCGGGAGGCTTTTGTAGAGCTTGCATGGGTCATCGGAGTCGTCGGAGTCATCGGAGTCGTCGAAATCCTCGGCTTGTTCGAAGTTTTCGGCTTCTTTAGGGGGATTCTTTCTGAGTATCTTGTAGTCTGCCGTTTGCGGTGCAGCATCGCCATGTAGCTGACCAGCAGGCGCTGCGACAGAAGAATACCCTTTCCAAACCACAGATTCATCTGCGTCTGCACTTGCGAGGCTCACATGAGGCTGTGGAGAATAATCCGGGGTGTGACGAAGCGGAGGGTAATCCGGGTGTGCGGGGCCCCAGACCGGGAGCTCGTCCACAGAATGTTCTGAATCAGGTCCATCGGATGTAGCTGGTCGGATAGGTCCATGTGTGGTGTTATTGACATGGTCGAGATGTGGGGTTGAAGATGTAGACATAGTAACTATTTATTAGTAATGGATATAGTGAATGATTCTCGATTGTAAATAGTGGAACTTATCCTGGAAAGAGAAACAACCTGCCGGAGCTGTTCTTATATGAACGAAGTACGTCGCAAACGCAGCAGTATGACTACACCATTGAAGAAGATGAGCATGCAGATGACTCCAATTAACAAGAGTGACGATGTCCGTGTATATTCCATGGTACCCGCGAGAGCCTTGTGAATGTACGCCGTGAAGGTGTGCCCAGCTCTTGTCGCGGGTAGGGCTCTGACAAACCGATATCAGGCATTTGTGAAGATACCTTGCTTCAAGAAATCTTGTGCCGTCGAACAGTCCTGTCTTGTAACGCGTACACGCGCCGTTCGATCCGTCTTGTTGACACATGCGGCTCCACTGTTTATGTTGGCGGTGCGATCAGTCGCGGCCTTCTGCGTCTGATCAGGGAATTCTGGAGGCCAGGAGAATGCTTCAAGGATAAGTAAACGGAACAATGTTACAAACCCAGATCTTGCTGATTCAAGTATGCCACTTTGGCGTTGGCCACTTCCATGAGGCCCTGCTATCACCATCAGTTTGAGACCACCTTCGTAAGTCATCGAATACTCACATTCTTGAATGATCAAGCCGCCATTGCGGTTGCACATTGAAAGAGTTAGTAGAAGGGAGGTGAGAGTCGATGAGGAATGAGGAAGGATGCGGCATCTGACCACTGCAGTTGCAATAGCAACGTAGGTCTGTTCGTCACTCATTCAGAGCCAGCCCACTGGATGTCAATAAGCACGCAACGTGTGACTCATGTTACTCGAGCTGCACCAAAGGTTCTCAAAACATTCGTTCAACCACATGTACCGAAACATAATCGCGTCTCCATGTCTACGCAATATTGTACCTTTGTGCCCTAGCTTCCGCGAGTCCAGCAGCCTCACCATGCATTATACCCTCCACATACGCTTCTCCTACCAGCTGCCATGCATTTTCTCCTCGACGCCTACTCTCAATCTCAAGCAACTGTATCTGCAAGCTCTTGCGTTGCGTTCTTGTTAGCTTGACAGACCTGCTCATGCCGGTGTCAAGCTGCTCACGTATCTCGCGCGCCTGCCTCTGCAAGACATCGTCCACCCGGGCGAGTATGTACGGAGCTTTGGCATCTGCTACTAAGAAGACCCCGTCGCCATTTCTCAGCCAGTTTGGACCAATTCCCAGATAACCGCCTTTGGTAATAAATAGACTCTGCAATCCTATTCCGGAATTGTAACCTATCACATCTGACGCCCAGTCGAGCTTCCCGTGAGAGTCACGAGTGTTCGCAGCATCGCCGGTGTCTCGCACTAAGTCACTTCGTTCATCCATGTGTGAAATCTCCTGTCTATTCATGGTGGTCTCGAAGATCCTTGTCAGGGTGTCAGGGTGGATTTCTCTTGTCTTATCGAGGACTTCCCTCCCTTCTGAACCCCCAAGATTGCTTGGTGGCCAAGGGGTGTCTGGATGATTTGCTCTGATCCTGGCGTAAGCCTTGAATACACCACCGTAATCGACAGCCCAGCCTGAAGGCCAAGGATATGATTTTAACCACGTAGGCAGACTGTCGGGTTCCTCGACCCACATTTTGACACCCTCTCCTACGAAACCTTCAATTAGCTCATGAAGCATCTCGCAGAACCCTCTCGCCATAGTGTCCTCTTTCCATTGCCTCTCGGGATCTTTCGGGTTCCTGTAAGCTGAGACCATTAGGCGTGCCAGAGCCTCTATCCCTGAAGATCCGGTTGGATAGTACACACGGGGAACTGTGTCAGCTATCCAGTCGAGCACCCTAATAGCTCCCGTACAGTCCTTGATGTTGAGTACGACGTCCAGGATTGGACAGCAGTTGGATACAGTGTCCAAAAGAGCGGCTGTCACAGCCAACTTAGTGCCATCGGATGATATCTGTGGCTGAAAGTTCGACATGTGCGCAGAAAGCGGAAATGGACGGCCATGATTGTTGAGCGATATCACAGGTTCTAGAGCCCTTGAGGTCCATGCTTCCGGATCCGGTATCCACGATGGGAATGAAGTCAGGGGTAGCTCGGTGAGCGCCACGTATGATGGAGGGCGACGAAACAGTAACGTAATGTCTAATAGAACCGGGAGATCGTAATGTGAAAGGATACAAGCCGCGAGGTTCAAGAGTACAGTCGAGGTCTCGGCGTTGTAGTCGGCGTGTAAAACGTCCCATAGCTTCTTTGGCCCTTTTGGTAATGGCTTATGCCCTTGCGCCGTCGGATTGTGGGAATGTGAGTCCGGACCTTGAGCCTGCAACGACAGATCAATGGTCAGATCCTCAGGCCGTATGAGAGATAGACCTGCAAATACCATATCTTTGGCATCACGGGCCTTTCTACTCTTTACCATGCGTAGCCACTGCTGCAAGGTCCACTTTTCTTCGTCACGAGATGAACTCATAGAAGCTAGCATCGCTGGGATGTGCTTGATATGGGCCTGCCATAGAGGTGCAGCAAGGCCAAGCTGCGTGATCATGCGCTGTCCAGAAGTTTTTGGCGATCTTTCAATCTTATCTTCAGTCCATCGCAGCACCGACGAGATGAGATCGGTCCTGAATTGGTTTTCGCCAAGTAAGAATAGAGTATGACGAGCCTGACGTGACTCTTGTACGACCCACAGGCGACGAAACCAACGACGAGTGAGGAGCACAGAGGCGGCCGCGATGAGCATCAATTCGAGTTTTGCTCTTTTTAAGTGACATCCTTTGGCCACTGCGTCAAGCATTTCGTCTGTTACTATCACCTTTGAATCCCTTCGAATCTCTGAGTCGTCCGCCGTATGTCCTGGTACAGTATCTCTCTCACTCAATTGTGACCCAAAGACCGAGAACAATGTCTGCAAGGGGTAGGCTGCAAAGCTTGTCACGTTACCGAGCCAGACTACCACGTCTTCTGCGTAACCATAGATTCTTCCCATCATCTGGACTTGCTGAGTTTTCTCGCTCAGATCCTTTTGGTTGATGCACAAGGCATCAATCCAGTACTCGGTAGGTTGTAAACACCGTAAGCGAGCCATGGCTTCGTAAAGATTGGCCTGTATCATGATCGTCTTACCGTCGCAAAATATAGGCTTCGCGTCTCCTTCCTTGCCCTTGTTATAGTCTGTGCATCTATCTTCGGCTTCTCGCAAGAGCCTCTGCCAGATATCATCGATGCTATTGTTAACTCCGAAAAGTGGCTTAGCGACATCCTTGAACAATGCAGTGAAAGGGACTGTTAAGACCCCTTTGTACATGAGATCTGTGACCAGCGCAGGGTCCTTCTGCCAAGAATATGAAAGGGCGGTGAAACTTGGGCAGTCGTCCAGGCTTACGATACGGAAGTGGCAAGTGATCGGATCGGAAGAGGCTCCCGGGTCTATCTGAAGGATGCGAATACTCGAGGGCATGGGTAGAGACTCATACGTGTAGCTCTCGCTTCGAATACGCTGTAAGATGTTAGTGACTCCAAGCGAAGAACGAAACAAGAGTAAACTTACCAAGAATATCTCCTTCGGTTTACGAAGAGCTACACCATCGTGCTTAGAGTGGAAGCTCTTCCGTGTTTGCTCCAAGGCCAGTACTGCTCCTGGCTCCATTCGTTTTTTGAAAGGCATGGTAGCCAGACAAGAAGTTGTAAACGGCGGGAGAGTGAGTAGAATCTCTGTTCCCAATCGCAGCTGAAATAAGATATGAAAGCTGGGTATTCAGCTTGGTATACGAGCGGGCACCAATAGATATCTTCCCTTGGGTCATCCTCTAAATAGTGTCCAATGGGCGTGCGGCACTCAATGAGACCTGTTATACCACCATAAGCACGCGGCTTTTCAGCCTTGATCGTGACTGTCCAAAGTGTGAAAGCAGAGTCCAGGATGATGAAGGCCGGGTGGAAGGAATTCATGACATCATACGCAGAACCAGGCAGATGCGCCCAGGCTCAGCCACGTGCCAGCCTCCTCACCTTCCAAGGTTGTCCTGAGCATCGCTCACCCATCGGCAATCACGACCAAATTTACATCTAATTGTTCAGTCCGTGGCGATCCGTTCTCTGGAAAGGCAAGTCATGTCTCACAACACGAGCATTATCCAGATCGAGTGCGCTCGCGCCAAAGTCTCTTAGCGACAGTCCACCTGTCTTCACGACCCCATGTTTGCGCTCTTCATGTCAGCGAGAGCACAAATAACACGAGTGCGGACTTCGCAAAAACTCCGCTGTAGGCGTCCTCGTAGATACGGACATGGCAATGAACACTGCGCTTGTAAGAGTCAGTCTACGCGAAGTCCGACGCCCCGTCAGTACGCGTAGTCTTGGCGGCTACATGAGCCTGAGTATTGCTGCAAGACACACGTAAACATGAGGATAAGATGCCAGTGTGATATGGGCTCTTTTCTGAATATGTGGCTTGCTACGACACGTGGTCTGACGAACAGTTGATGGATATCACTGGATACGCGTACAGCGACTTGCTTGAAGCAGCGGAAGGTGTCTGACAGGCACATGCTCAGTGTACTCCGTAGCTTGTAGAACGTGTAAAACAGCTGCGAGTTTACGCGTCAAGATATCAGCCTCTGTGCATCCAGCCTCAAGTTGACGCATTCGAACAAGGCCCGAAGGGATATATATCCTACCCTCTTCATCTTGTCCTGTCATCTCATCAACCACCACACTATCCATCACTCCAACCCCCATTATCCCCACCATGAAATCTCTATTTCTTCTCCCCCTCCTGCCCACCTCCTTCGCCCTCGTCGCCCCCCTCAAACGCCTCACTCCCGACCTGCACCCCCGCGCCGCACACTGGGGAACAAAGTCCTGGTCCAACACCCATACATCCCTCACCCATACCATCACCGTAACAACAACCCTAACCGTCACCGTGACCGCCTTCCCCACCGCAAACGGAACATTCCCCAACATCACCACTACAGACGTGAGCGCGCCGGCGACTACCAGCGATGATTTTGCGCCGATCACTCTGATCACCTTGCCTACTGAGGCGGCTACGACTATGGAGTCGAGTGATGGTCTTGCACCGATTACATTGATCACGCTTCCTACGGCTACGGATGGTGGGGATGCAGCTGCGGCGCCTACGCCGAATGATCTTGAACCGATTACTTTGATTGATATTAGTGCTGTTACGCCTATTTAGATGACTTGGGGATGATGAAGGTGTGGAGTGAAAGAGGAGACAGTAGGGTTATGTGGTAGATTGGCATGGTTGCGGGAACTGGAGACAGAGAACTGCTGAGTTGGTCTCGAGGAAGGGGTCGTTTTGGTGTACATATTGTCTTGCTATAGTTCTTGCAACTCCACACTCTTTTGATGTATCGATTCAGTCGCTCGTTTGGAAGTCTCGTTCATGTGCATGATTTGTGTTAGTTGGTTAGAGTCACGTCTGGGGTGTTTAAGCATCAAGTAATAGTGGAACGGTAGCTGGAGTGAGGGACATAAACCAACTTTCTGCTTTCTCATACCGTATCAAGTATCGACCTGAAGCGTACCTAGAAGAAGACTGAGGCCAAGAAGTCACGCCATTGCCGATCCGCAACACACGTATGAGAGGTCGTCAATGACAGCTCTCAAACAGTTCCGTCGCACTCAACCGCATACTGCTGCTAACCTTACTTCCCCTCCTCACATGCTTCGACGCAAACGCCCTACCACACGTTAGCACCACGTTTGTAACCACATCAACACTGAACCACTTACACATCCCCAACAATCTTCCTCAAAACCAAACTATCCACCCACTCACCCTTGATCTGCGTCTTCTCCTTCGTCAAGCTATGTCTTTCAAACCCCAGCCTCTCCGCCAACTTCCAACTCCCCTCGTTCCTAGGATCGCACTCAATCTCCATCTCCAACTTCCCTTGGTTCTGCAGTCTTTCTTTCAGAGCATCGATGAAAGCAGTCATGGCTTCTGTAGCGTAGCCCTGGCCTTGCATTGAGGGCAAGAAGGAGAACCAGAGTTTGGCGTGGGTAACAGGCTTGATGGTATGCTCGCCTGGAAGGGAGTCGGAATTTGCTTGAGACGTTTTGGCGCCGACGCGGCCGATGAATTGTTCGTCGAGCGTCTCGACGGCGAGTTCGTACTTCGTTCGCGGCACGTCGTTGTGGTTGCGGATGTTTTCCAAGACGAGCTCACGAGCTTGTTGGCGTGTTCGTGGGGGCCACTCCTGGTAACGTGCGTTTTGCTCGTTTCCTTCGAGAAGAAAGTAGCCTTCCTCGTCCTTCATTACGAACTCGCGGAGGAGCAGACGGGGTGTCTTGATGGCACCAAAGCGCTCGCCCTTCACGTTTGCACGGGCGATGGCTGCGAGTTCCTCTTTGGTAAAGGCACCGGAGGCTTTGAGAATCTTCTGAATAACGTTTCCCTTGGCGACCATGTAGTCGACGATGTTGTTTGCTTTGGCTGCGAGTTCAAGCTTCACTCGCGCATACTCATCTCTCAACTCATTGTTAGAGCGTAGCGTATCTCGCAGACTGAGGTGGTTGCGCGTTTGTGCAACACCGTCAACACACAGGTAAACGTTGTGGCGATTGGATTGGTTCGGGTCTTTGAAGGCATGACGGTCCACGATCCCCAGCTCTCCAAGGTAATCGAATTTTCCTTTCTCGATGAGAGCGTCGATAGCAGGCTGAACGTTGTCGCGAGTGACAATGATGTCAACATCGATGATAGGTTTGGCGACAAGTCCCGGTACTGATGTACTACCCACGTGCTCGATCGAGAGGTAGTCGATGTCCTGTAGGTGATGTTCCAACTCCGACTTGATAGTTTCGAATTGCTGCGGCCATTCCTTGTTGTATTGCTCGATGATGACGGACATTCTTGACGATAGAAGAGAGGCGTATAGTAAAGCACTAATCAAGTCGGCGGCGCCTGGTCGAGGTTGAACAGGTGAATGTGTCGGCTAAACCTACCAAGCTTGTGGAACGCTCTCGCTTCTCACCCGGGCGCGCCCGAGGGGTGCAGGAGCAAGAATGTCGGTGTAACAAAAAGCATGAAAAGAGCGCAGAGACAAGCAAGATAGCGGAAACCCGAGATTGAGGTGGTACATAGAGCCAAGATGCCGCTTGCGCACAAAGGGCGAATGCAACGCGGAGATACGGGCAAGACTCCGACCCGCTTGATTTGATTGCGCTCCAGCCTCCAGACTTGTTGAACTAATCATACTCTTCAATCTTGATCACAGGTATGTCTGCGTATGGCGGAGGCGCATCTCGGCCCAACAGAGCAGTCTCGGCCTCTGAGTCTGTGCCAGGCTTTTCCTGCTGTCTCTGCAGAAACAGGCGACGTGCCATGACGAGGCTAGCCGCAAGCAGTGCAAAGAGCGGGAGAAGTAGGGCATCCTTTCCAACCTGTATTCTGCCAACAAAAGCATTCCAGGCCCTCGACAACGTGCCAAATTTACCGTACTCGTCCCACTCACGTGGATCAAACGTTGTTCGCATCATGGCCAGCTTTCCGCACTTCATCCTCGGCGGCGGCATCTTGCCCTTTGCGGAGACGACTAGTACTTCTTCGATGGAGAGTATATATCCACCTTCCATATTCTCATCGTGTTCCTTGCGCACCAAGATCTGAACAATCCTCTGACCCAACTTGATTGGTTCAGCGGTCTCTCCCCATGGCAAGCCCGTCACATTGAACTGAAGCCACCAAAGTACAGGCTCCTCAGCGCGGAAGATGGTATGCTCATATTGTAGGGGAAACAGTATCCTCCGGTGTCTGTTGGGATTTGTGCCGTCTTCGGAATCCGCATCCGTCTCTTCCTGCTCCACCTCGGTGGTGACCTGCTTCGCGTTTATGTTGAGAGGCATGGGATCGAGAGGGAATATGCGCTGGTCGTTGAGAAGTAACGCATCGTTAAACTCGGCCAAGACGAACTTAAGCAACTGATCACGGTCAGTCGTATTCATTCTTAGGGCTGTAGAGTGCACTTACTAGAGAGTTCTTTGGTGCCGGATGCAGCCATTCTGCCTTATGAGGACTCGTCCAAGCACGCAGCGGGCATCCCACGCATTCCAGCTTCACCGTGTATTCTCGGCCAGCCTCCTCTTCAATGACTTTGCTGTGGTCCGATATTGTCGGACGAGTGATAGCTGCGGTAGCCAGCGCCGAGAGACCGAGAAGAGCAAAAGGACGCATGGTGACGTTAACCGAAGACAAAAAGGAAGAGGAAGTCACGACACAGCTCAAAGAAGTGATGTTCGCACAAGGAGGCGGGAGATGGCCGACGATGCCGGGCGACGCGTACAAGCCTCGGGCTACGGCAACGCTAGCGCAGGGATCATCAGCGTGGGAGCGTGGGTAATGCTCATTCTAGAAGCCTGAAGCTTGTTTCCTCCTATACTCGTCTTTGCGTACAGACAGCGCATGCCGTACTTCTTATTTGCGCGACGGTGCTGTTTGTGTTGACAAACAAGTCGGCTCGACATTTAGTCGTACGATTGTCGACTTATCTCTTACGCATGCACTCCGCGTGAGCATCGATGTTCTGGGGGCGCAATGTTTAGAGAAAGGTGGGTCCAGCTGTCTTCACTCTCACATCAAAGAATGGCAAGGTTGGGAAGTAGTAGTCAGAATGGTCATGGAGCAAGGTTCGCATTGAAGGACTGGGCGCCAATTAAGTACAACCCGATCGCCAGCACAGGGCTTTCCCCCATACATTGTATGGATATCTTTCCCTCATAAGCGCGTAGCATTGATCATATCCCTCAACACGTCCCCTTCCAGACATAGCATGGTTGTATCTTTGAGTCGTTGTCAAATGGTCTCATATTTCCTTTTCCTTTTTACTCCTACGCCGCCGGCACATGCCAGGTTGTCATAAGACAGGGTATGTAAGAGAAGCATCGACGAAACGGGTCAAGACATCTACCACTGGGTAGTGGTAGCAGGGGCAGCGGTCTCGGCACCCCAGCCCTCGTTGCCAGTCTGAGCATCGCCAGACGCAGCCCAGTCGGCAGTGTCAGCGTCCCAGCTGGTGCCGGGGGCAGCGGCGGCCTGGGCAGTGAAAGCACCAGCAGATGCGCCGGAGACCTCCCACTCGCTGGTGAAGCCGTCCGCGACGGGGCCAGCACCGACCTCATCGGCACCGGGGACCTTGGCCTCCTCGACACCAGCGCTGTCCTTGTTCTCCTCAGCCTCGGGGTCGCGGTAGAAGTACAAGTCAGTCATGACGTCCCACTCAGTCTCGCGGTTGGCGAGGGTACCGCGGAGGCGGAGGACCTCACGGGCAAGCATCCACCAGATGAGACCGATGGCGTGGCGTCCCTTGTTGTTGGTGGGGATAGCGACATCGACGTACTCGGTGGGTGAGTCTCCGTCACAGAGGGCCTATTCTATGTTAGTCCATTGACCCTGCCCCATTTTCAGAAATGAATGCTTACAATGACGGGGATGTTGACGTAGGAAGCCTCCTTGATGGCCTGCGCGTCGGTGCGGGGGTCGGTGACGATGACCAGGCGGGGCTCACGGAACGAACGGGTGATGTAGTTGGTGAAGTTACCGGGGGTGAAGCGACCGGCGATGGCAGTGGCACCAGTGTGGGAAGCGAACTTCAGGACGGCACGCTGTCCGTAGGGACGGGCAGAGATGACACAGACTATTCACTCAGTGTCAGCCAAAGTCCGCGGGTGCCAATATTCGCATCTTTCAAGATTAGATATCTCGAATTGCGCGGATGAACGTACTGTCGGCCGGGTTGTCAATGGCGACAATGATACGCGCGGCGAGGACAATCTTCTCCCAGGTCTTGCCAATGTTCAGAACGTTGACACCGTCGGGCCTGGTCTTCCACAGGTAGGGCTCCATGTGCACCTGGAGGTTCTTGGAACCGAGGTGGCACTGGGCAGCGAGGAGCATCTCAATGTCCTGCTGGGTGGGGTTGAAGATGGCGGGGAGGTTGGAAGGAGCCATTTTGACGGTTTGGCGCTGTACGAGCTGGTCGGTATACAGGAGTTGTCGGGTTGCGTGCGAGAGACTGAGTCGACGAACTTTCGTGTTCGCGATATTCGCATCGTGGTGGGAGCGTCTAGCCGCAAGCGGACTGGCGCAACGACGCGCCGGCATCGGCAAAACCAGTCGCCGGCCATGGATCCGCAAAAGATTCGAGGGTGGTGGCAGCGAGAGTGCAGCCAGCAATGCCGCCGCGAATACCTGCCCTGTCGTGCCTGCGGGCGCCGACGTGTATGTACTGGCTATCATCGACCCGCCATTCATACTGACATCTCCTCAGCTTTCCCGGCCACCAATCAACTCACCATCCCCATCCGAACTTTCGCCTCCACATCGCACCTATACGCCGAGTCAGCCGAACGACAGAAGAAGCGCCTCGCGAACGATCCCTATATCGTCGCTCAGCGAAATAGGAAGAAGGCTGCCAACCTCACGCGCCGTGCTGAGCTCGAACAAGGCCGTGTAGCGAGTCTCGGAGACCCAGTCCGCGGTGTTACAACACCATTCGTAGAATCCTTCGATACTGGAAAGCCAATCACGTACGAAGAGGGCAAGAAGATACCCAAAGACCGGAAACACCTCAACTATGCCTTCGAGCCAAAGACTGTCAGGCAGCAATTGGACAGAAGCAAAGACTTGGCTGTTCCGCTGGGTATAATTCCAGAGGAGACCACGGCCCCTACAACTAAATGGTCCAACTCCATATTCGGCAAGACGCAGGCAATTCAACTGTCGGCCGATGAGATCGAGGAGCAAAGCAAGAAGGACCATGCTCGAGCTGCTGAGGCCATCGCCCGCATCACCGCTCTCGAAAACGGATCGAGCAAAGATCGCATGCGCGTAAACATCACACGCTGTGTGGAGACATTCGGGCGTCATAACACAGATAGGATGTTCCCACCCAAGGCGCCATCATTGAGCCGGTCCGGTGCCGAAGAAGTCCGCACCGTGCGCCCAGAAACAAATGTTGCAGCGACTGCAAAGCGCGTCGGGCCTGATACTGGGTCGTCCGAAGTCCAGATCGCCATCTTGACAGCAAAGATCAAGACCCTGGCCGACTTCTTGCAAGCCCGAGGAAAGGGCGACAAGCACAACAAGCGGAACCTGCAATTGCTGGTGCACAGGAGGCAGAAGTTGCTACAGTACCTGAGACGGAAAGAGAGAGGTGGTCCGAGATGGCAGCATTGTATCGAGACTCTTGGGCTGACTGAAGGTACCTGGAGAGGCGAGATATCGTTGTGAGAGCAAATGAATAGTCTTTTCATCGCCCTTCCATCTGACACTCTTCACGTTTGCATCCACGGCTTGTAGATAAATGCATCTGCTTATTATGAGTATTTACACACATGTATATTATAAGTTGTCAAAGCGCCCTTGTAAGTATACTGCTAAACGAAGTGGATCAATCCGTGCCCATCTTCCGTATCGCCTTCCCACCTTCCCATCTGAGCAAAGTCTAATCTCGCATCACCTCCCCCAGCTCTTGCGACTATGAAGGGCGCAATCACGTGAAGGGCGTAAATTTAGGCGTCCGCCGAATTTATACAACGTTCCCACTGGGAGGCAGCAACATTACCAACGAATACATCTCCGCAGGCATCCCACTCTCGAAAACCACGTTCTTTCCTATGATCCCAAGAAACTCGCAACGCCCCAAATAACTACAATAATGTCATCCCCACCACCAAACCCTCCACCCCAGCCAAACCCCTGGTCCAGCCAACGCCTGCACTACCGCGCAATCCGCGCCTGCGACATCAATGTCTTCAACGCCTTCAGCGCCGACCACACCGGCTACGCAAACAGCAACTTTGACAACATCAAGCTGCCCGGCCCCTCCGACTCTGAAAAATTCATGAAAGGCGTCCAAAACGACTGCCTTTTAGCCGCCATCATCTGGCTGCCCCACTTGCCAGAAACGCTCTCTTTGAATCACGAAGACCGCGAAAAAGCATTCGCGACAAGGAGGAAGCAGGGGGAGATCGTGGATGAAGAATATGGTACGGCTGTAGGCGAAATCCATTTAGATATGTTGCCGCCCCATAAACAACATCATCGCAATACGGAAATTGGGCTTGATATCCTGCCCAGTTATCAGGGGAGGGGGTATGGGTCTGAGGCTATTAGGTGGGCGCTTGATTATGCGTTTAGGCGGGCGGGGTTGCATAGGGTTAAGGTTAGGGGGTTTAGCTGGAATGAGGGTGCGCTGAGGTTGTATGAGAGGTTGGGATTTGTGGTTGAGGGGAGGGAGAGGGAGAGTGTGTGGTTTGAGGGGGGTTGGTGGGATGTTGTTACGTTGGGGATGCTGGAGGGGGAGTGGCGGAAACTCGTGAGTTAGTTGAAAGAATTCAGAGATCACTCTGCTGCAATGACACGTGTTTTGCGCAGATAGTAATGACGGAATTGAGCAACAGGAAACTACGTCTCTCACGTGCTCTGCTCGCGATTCAAAGCATACCGTACTGCAACCCCCCTCTACTAACATCCCTGATCACCATCGTCGCATTATTCGCCCGTTTCTCCGCCGCATCATAAAGCGCTTGAATATCCTCCTTCCACATAGTCTCATTCATCCGAATGACCTTCCTATCATAAGTCATCATCCCATTAACCTCCCCTTCCACATCCGTAGTCTGCGTCCAGACCCCGCCCGAGCAAGCAAAAAGATCAATCTGCTCGCGCAACTGGTTGAGCAAATCGTGACAGCGGTAGTTCCACCAGTTAGTTCCGTTGGTAAGTTCGTATGCGGTCTGCTTCTCCAGGTCTTTGAACCAGGCGTGCGCGTAGTTGTCTTCGGGGAGCTGGGTGCCGATGCCGCCGAATTCGCCTTGCAGACCGATGCGCGAACTGTCGTAGGCGGAGTCGTAGTTGTTGCCTTGGCGGGACCAGAATGGCGTGCCGCATTGGGGTGTGGAGTAGTGGTGGTTGTCGTCGAAGTCGCCGGCTGTATGGTCGGTCCAGCCACTGACAGAATTGACTAGGCGAGTCGGATCGATGTTTCTTACCATTTCTGTCAATGGGAATTCGGGCCATGGAGGCGAGGTATCCTGGCCCCATTCCTCGTTGTAGATCGTCCAAGCAAAGATACTGGGGTATGACTTGAGCTGCTCTACCATTAAAGCTAGTTGTCGGTCAAACTCGTCTTGCGCGTCCTGGCCTGCTAATCGCTTACTGCCACAGCCGTCCGGTAGGTCTGGACGCAGAGAAGGCATGTCTTGAATTACCAACATCCCCATCTCATCGCAAGCTCTGTAGAACAAGGCCGGTTCAACTTTGATGTGCTTGCGTACCATGTTGTAGCCAACATTCTTCAGCACCTTGAGATCATACACCATGGCTTCGACACTTGGGGGTGTGTAGATTCCGTCTGGCCAGTATCCTTGATCGAGAGTACCGAAGGGGAAAACAAACTTTCCGTTCAAGAGTGGGCGCTGTATACCGTTGATGGTGCCACGGGAAACAGTTCTGAATCCGGTGTAGCTTTGGATGGTGTCACTGGCCATTTTTATGGTGATATTGTACAGGGTGGGACTGTCCGGTGTCCACAGTTCTGGTGATGGGACGTTGAAGGTAAATGCGGATCCGCTAGTACCTTTGGCTGTCGCCTTGGCATCGGTTGAGCCCAGTTCATGGACTGTAATCTCGTATGGGATGTTTGTTAGGTTGGTGCTGCTGTGAACAGTCACGGTTACTTCGATATGTTAGCAATGACCACAGGAGAGCACGTTCCATATTTACCAGTCCCATCCATATCCGCTGTTAGGTCCAGTTTGGCAATATGTTCTTTCGGTGTTGACTCAAGCCACACGGTCTGCCAGATACCACTGCATGGTGTGTACCAGATCATGCCCTCTCGGTTCAACGTTTGCTTTCCGATCGGTATTTGGACCATATCCACATCCGTCGGGTCGAAGGTGTATACCAGCCTGTGATGACCTTAGCTTTGTCTCCAATCCTCGTTTTACTATACTCACAGTTCGTTCGTTCCATTTGCGCTCAGGTACTGCGTCACGTCTACACTGAACTCAAAGTATCCACCTCTATGGAAACCAGCATTCTTGCCATTCACGAAGATGGTGGCCTCGTAGTCAACAGCGCCAAAGTTCAAGATGACGTTGTTGCCGCTAGGCCATGATGATGGTACTGCGAATGATGTCTGGTACCAACTCCACATGCGACCCTTTCCTGTCACACCTTGGCTGCATCAGTAACCTATCTAGCCGGAAATCTGGATTGACTTACCCGAGAGAGCACTCTCAAGGCAGAAGGGAACTAGGACCGGGTTTTCCAGTGTCTGCCCGAAAGGTGGTGATGCGTCCGAACCATTTGTAGTATTCCTGTATCCCCATACACCATTGAGGTTCTTCCAGTCCGTTCGCTGAAGGCGTGGTCGTGGGTACTCTGGCCAAGGATTGGTCCCCACTGTGTCTGTCCATTCCGTCTTGAGTGGAGTATATCCAACCTTGTAGTCTGTCCGATTACTTTGACGCGGATGAACCGTATTGACAGTGGCAGCAACAGCTGACCACGTCAACAACCCTGTAACAAGCCCAAAACTGAGCTGCATGATGAAGTTATCGGTTGGCAGGTGCGCATCCAAGATGCGGTAAGGAACCGTTGAGATGCGGAGGACGACGGCGGCTTTTAAGCCTTGGGTGGGTTCATGACAACATGGTTCAATGGTACCTGTGACGGCTTTGCAGCTGCATATTGGTATTCTTAGTTCTGGGAATAGCGGCGGGATGATCCTGGTGGCTGCACACCGTCGACGATCATGCTACTACTGAGGTAGCTCGGCGCATGTTTGGACAGGCCAGAGTAGTCGCGTGGCCGGCCCGGCTGATCTGATGCATGGCGTTCAGTATGCGTTTGCAGAGCATTCGGTTACTGCATAAGCCTGGCGCCTTGGAAACGACGAGGCTGACGGTCAACGTTGAAGAGGTGGTTGTACGTCAACGCCGTGGATGCATGCCTGACGCTTACCTACCTGCAGAGTGTCAGATGCATTGACGTAGTAGAACGAGTCTGATCAGCTGCGATCAGCGTCTTGGCTACAGGGCCGGTAGATTCCCCGCACCATACGGATCAAATGGGGCCGGATTCTAGGTTCGGACCAGCGAACAATGACCCGAAGGTGGCATGTAGACATTGCAGACAACAGTACATTATACAATATGAGTGCGAGAACATCGGGATACGCTTTGAGGCAGTTAGGAAGAGACACCGTCGATAATAGACCTGCGCAATGGACATGAAGTTGTTGGCGATAGTCTGACAGAGTCGTGCAGATGTAGGATGCGGGGATACCCCGCCTCAGCAAATGCGGTTGATGAGATAAGCGTCAAGTTGCGACGATCTCGTATGCGGCTCAGAGATACACTCAGGAACCAAAAATCTGTTGACGTCCGTTGAAAAGTATTAGGTATATTCGTGCTATGTTGTAGGAAACTTGAACAGTACACTCGCTGAGCTGTCAGGATCGTACAGGACACGCCTATGTCTGCGTAGGTGTGGGGCACTTCACATGTGCTGTTGCTCACTACATGCCTGTAACATCGGCATTCTCTAGCCGTGTGCATGCCCGCCATTCGCATGATAGCAGTGCCCAGGTCGCTCACCACCTTCCTATTTCTCTTGCGATGTCACCCCGTGCCGTAAGGCTGGTACCGCCACGTGCCACCCAAGACTGCACTGCATACAACCCCGCAATCTATAGCAACCTCGCGGATGTCTGAGTATGCTCAGATGATGAAGATGCGAGAAGAGGTTGAACGCGATGCCTGCTCGAGTCTAACATTATGGGTCTCGATCCTGCAGAATCTCATGGCATCAGCATGAATGGCTTGCTCCAAGACTTCCCCTTCGTGGCTGATGACGTCGGTCTCGAAGGGCTTGAAGAGCTTGTGAACATTGGCGACATTGGGGATCGTGGTGATGTTGGTGAAGTGGGAGAGCTTGGTGGTATTGGGGCTTCCCTCGGTGATTCATATGCTCTGCCAATTTGGGCTTGTGTGGCTATGGGTTCTAGCGTCTTTATCGAAGCGCTATCATCTTCTTCGATACCGAACAAGGTCGTTCGGTCGGAATACGAGTTCAGTATCGAGCTTACACGCGTCGTGCTTGAGCGTATGGTATCCGCGTCAGAGGTACTCGAACTCGTTGAAGTCATTGTCGACATTGTCATTAGTGACGCCCTATCCGAGCCGGAATACGACGATGCCGCTACTCCGATATCATGCTTATGAGCGCCGCAATGGATGTCGGGTATGGAAGTGTTTTCAAAGAGAATGTCGAAGATCTTGTCGCGAACATCACGCGCCGCAGGGCGAAGCATAGGTGCTTTGCTCAGCATACTTCGGATGACCTGTAATATGGGAGGAATCGCCCGGAACGCGTCATCGTCATGCTCAAATGAAGCCTTTTCAAGTGTATTCATCCAAGTCTCTACCTTGTCGAGGTTGACATGATACGATGAATCTGTTCGAGAGTTCTTGCCGCCAGTATTGGTCCTTTGCTTCGACGTACGGTGCTTTACGAAATCGTGAGGCTTCTTCTTCAGCATGAATGTGATGATCTCCAGGAAGACACAACCAAGCGAGAACACATCTGCCTTCTCAGTCTCGTGTACCCGCGACCGTTTCTTCGGTGTGGGCTTCGCCTTCGACTTCTTGAATCCAAAGTTAAAACCGGAGAAGTCCGTTGTAGGTGCTTTGGTAAGCTTTTGCCGTTGTGAGTTGTTACTGCCAGATGATCCAGACGAACTCTTGCTAATCATCGAAGCATGACGACCGTTTGGGATAGTGGGTGAAGGTGCAGGGTCATTGGGATCGAAAGGTCCTGTGCTGATGTGCGTCTCTGGCGCGCTGTATACGTAGGCGTCCATTGCGTCGGGCTTCTTGTCTTTCTGAAACGTCTCAAGGCTACCGATGTCGCTAAATGCTATCGCATTCTGCTCGTCGATGAGAATGTTTGACGGTCGAATGGCGGAGTGGCAGAATCCATTCTGATGCAGCGTTGCAATGGCGTCTGCCAGACAGTGCAGCCAATTAAGTACCAGCCATCTCCGGTCAGGCTTCAGCAGCTTCTGGTACTGAGTCGGGTTGCGGTGATCAATGAAAGTGCGAAGAGTATGCTGCCCTACAAAGTTGGTGACGATGTAACCAACACCTTTGGAGGTATACGAGGCCCAGATCGGCGCAAGATGCTCATGCTCGACCATCCTTGCGCTTTCGACATCCATCTTGAAGTCCTCTTCGAACGCATCCGGTGTTTCTGGGTTGCCCAGTGGAAATCGCCTGCGAACGTAGATTTCCCTTGCCTTCTTCGGTAGGTGCATACGTTGCCAGGCCTGTAAGCTCACTGCCACTGGCAGAGACATTACGTTCTCGACTGGAATCTCCTCGTTGGGCGCATAATCGATATGTATGCCTTCCCGCAATTCTCTTAGGAGGAATGTGAATTGTGTGTGGTAGAAGCGAGCATCGGCGTGGTTATCGCGGCGATTGGAAAGTGAAAGCTGCTCGATGTCGTCCATTTCCAGAGGTAAATCATCGTCGTCCCACGATCTGTCAACGACAGCGAAGATCCTATCCGCTTCACCAATCTCGACCAATATCAGAAAAAGTCGTCTTGCTTTTTCCAGAATCCATTCGATGTAGGTGTCGTCGCTCAGATCGCCGAAGCCGACAGGTTGTGTGAGACGTTCTCTCTCTTTCGGTTGTAGCCTTGAAGTGACGAAGTCATGGTTGACCTTTTCGTTGATTCGCTCCTCGGTCCACCATATTTGCTGGAGAGCGTGCTGCGGGGTGACGAGGCTGTGCCCGGCGTATCCATAGATCAGAGCATTCAAGGCGACCGTTTGGTCGTTGACGACGTTTGTCAATGTCCTCGCACTCATTGTGCCGATTGATGGGTTGTGGTGGAGCTCTTATGTCTGCGAGCCCCGCGTGTTAGTACAAGACACGAGTCGTGCGCCGAGTGGTGAGCTGGTGATCATCTCCAGGAAGAAGAAAATCGGATGACGGAGAGAGTGGCTGTCAGGCTTCAGTAAGTATGGAGTAAGACAATGCTGTTGTCAGGCGTCAGCGGGGCCAGAAACATCGGCTGTTGATTGTGGTACACAATTTGATCCGCCTCTCGGAACGCCTCTGGTTGTGGCAAGCGGCATGGCGACGAATACATGGCGTCGGGTCGCCGCTTAGAAGCCAATCACCAGAAGAAGGGCAATAGAAGGCGCATGCTTGAGCGTCGTTGGCATAGGGCGAGGTAGGGCCTTTTGCCTGGAAAGGTCTGCGTGGCCCCGAAAGCGGCCGCCATGTGCAACGTGACCAGGGTGTTTCCAGGCGGAGGGTTGATAAGACATGGTGCAGCAAGCGAATTACAGACGCAGGGAGACGAATGCTAAACTAGCATACCAATAAGTTTTGCGGAGGGCCGTTCCTGGAGCGGGGCGCATCGCGTTTAGCAGTGGGCGGTGGCAGCTATTGTGCACGCCAACCCTCCCCAAGGGCGGCTAAAGGTGTGAATGCAGTCTGACTCCAGACTCTGGTTTTCCGTCTAGCTTGGTGTTGCCTCTTTAGTCGTATCTCGCGATGTTTCTGGTCATTTCGCGAGATCGAAGATTGGGCAGGCTCCCCTTGAAGGCTGTCGCAATCACAGGAAAAGCTGTTGGTGCTGACAGCGGCGGATCAGCACCTAGATGCGGCTCAATTTTGCATCACCCGATGCTCATGGCGCGATACCGCCCGCAGTCGCTATCATACAGTAGCACCATGCAGGCGACTGGCAGCGATTGGAGATAGGATACACCCGGTCGGGACGTCAGAACCGAGGCTACACAAGATGCCAACTCGACATAAGATGGGATGACGCCCTTGATAGATGAAAGCAGATTGCGGCGTGGCCATGGAATAATTGTACAGACGGCGACATCTCGGCTTGGTGGCATGAATGATTACTGTACTGGTGGAATGGCGTCTGATGGTGTGCGAAAAACGGCGCAATGACTCGCGACCGGACGCCTGAGGCGGGCTGTGGTTTGGGGAGCCCGGGCGCAGCGGAAGCACAACAGAATGTGGCGTTGCACAGACAGCTGTCGGTCGCCATCCAGAGATCCTTCAGACGCACCTGGATGGAGTCCAATGTCGGTGACTCTTTCTAGACGCGGCGATTCGATCGCTGGGCAGAGGAAGGAGCTCTCTGAAGGCGGCAATCTGCGACTGCCTCTTCGCGACCAGTCCTGGAAAGCACGGCCGACCCCACGTCTCCCATTTTGACGGTTCGCCCACAATTTTTGCGACCACTGCCAATTCACACGTGCGCTGTCAGTTTGCACATCGACTTGAGCAATGATCTTCCGACGGACAGCTGCTAATTGTTAAGCACCGAAGAGTGCCCGTCAGACGGGTTCAATCATCACCAGAAAGAGCAGTGAAGAAAAATCATCTCAAATTGTTCTGGCGCACTCGTCATCAAGATCTTTCACAAATCGGTATAATGGATGCATCCACCCGGTCTAGATACCGACACACTGCAGTCTGCTCCGATCCATCTGAGGTGCTTTACTCTTCAATATCTCTAAGCCATCCTCCATTGCTCAAGCAGGATTGATGGAAAAGAATATGTTTCCCTCGCTCGGAGCCTTGGTGAGTTGGTTGCCTCCTGGATGAATCCCATTCGGCCACACAATGCTACCCCCATTATCTCCAGTGACATCTAATCGGCTACCCGCGAATGGCGCCCCGAAGACAGTGCTGAGATCGTACCACACCGTTCCGCCATCCAGGTTGTATGCCCACACCTGCTGAGGAGCACCGGAGTTTAGACCGTCCGCCTCTTTCGTCATCTTGATCGCAATGCCTCCGGATTTGTCGTCATGGTGCATCTCCTCCCAGTAAATACCGCCTGTGGCTGTTAGTTGAAAACGAAGTCAAAGCTCGCGTGTGTCCTACCAGCTTTGATATCGTGGCGGGGACCGACTGTGCCGCCGACGGACCAAACATAGATGGGGTCTGGTGAGTTGTTCAATACGACAGCGATGCCGGCGGCCCTGACTGAGGCTATCAGGGCCAGGAGGCTTGGGATGATGAGGCGCATGATGTACGCTGTGTCCAAAACGAGGGTGGTGAACGAGCGACTCCGATGAAATATGAGACCAAGCAGAAGATGCCTCCACGACAGAGCGACAGTGCAACTTGATGCTTCCACTTCTCCGTTTTATACCGCCCTCAGCCATCGGAAAAGTCCCTCCAACAGCACCACGACTAACCCGCAAGTCCTCATACGAGCATCAGTCACGTCGACGCCATGCTAAACAGTTCGCGAAGCCGTGTACGGGACGACATATTCCAATGCCAGTATGTATAGACCAATCCAGAGGTCCTCTTTCTTCCGATCGAGGTTACACGGCAGATGAACAAGCATGTATGTTGTGACACTGTACTGCCTTCGGATGATTTCAATACTCCGATATAGTGCTCGGTTGGCGGCGCATGACGATGCGTTGGTTGGCAATACATTTAATCTGGCTGTTTAGGTTTATCGGACGAGAATGGCTTTGGCTCGCTTGTCGATAACAGCAGACCATGTCCGCCGATGCATCCTTGCAGCAGTGTCGCTACACGAGGCTTTTGAGTTGAATGGTCATCATGTACACTGCCGTTGCTGGCTTGCATGCGATACATTAGCCGAGGATTGTTGTAGTGCTGGCGATCTGCTGGCCACGGACACTGCCCGAATTATCAGGCAGCAGCTTTGCAGCTTCAATACATCGTGCAGCTGAACTGTTGCAAAGTCCTTCAAGGGAAGTCCTGCTTAAAGTCTCGTGGGGTCGACCCTCACCAACACTTCAATGTTAGAATAAAGATAAGCTCAATGCTCAGACTTGGGGTCCGGTCAGGCTGGAGTAGGCGCAGTTGTAGTAAGGTCAACCCTTTGGGTACGAGGCAATCGATATGCTTGCGAGGTAGATCTTTTGTGCGGAATGATAACAGATGTATTGAATAGAAGGAGGCGATAAGCATAGCAGCAGCATCTTGCCTGGTTCAATGAAGATTCGAGTATGTTTCAGTCGAGACTGGCAGGTGCGACCTGCACCAGCCGTTCCTGCTTAGCGTCTTGGCATTGTGATCCGTCCCGTCATCGACATTCCGCGCTCGACGCATTTTCAGTAGCTATGATGACGTTCATTCATTCACCCTCTCCAGTATTGGGGTATTGTCTGTTGACCATCTACTAGACGGCCTACCTTCTCCCAGAAATGACGCGTGAGGACAGCATTGATCTTTTTGCAGTTGCGGGCCGATGGAACTGCCATAACTTCGTCGATGGAACTCAAGGCACCAGCGTTTCAAGGCTGTTGATTCGCGACTCAATGCCACGGCTTCGCATGTGCCTGTTGAAAGCGCGATGCTACGTACGCAAAAGCTGCATACGAACTCCACTCCGCTACTTTGCGTTAGAATCAGCACAGCCCGACGCCCGACTCTGAGATGCACCACTCACAGCGAGGTACTTCGCGACAGGCGAGCGACCCCATGCTGAAGCCGCTTCGTGACGGCGTTTTGTCAGCCCCGAGTAGCTTCAATGCCGGATTGTGTACGCGGTTTTCTTCTCACCTTTGCACATAAGTTACTGAAGACGCCTTTTCATCTCGATACTCAATCGCATCCAAAAAGAGGTCAGACTACAACATGGCTCCCACAAAGGACGACTGCGACTGCCCAAGTCCAATCCTGTGGGAATTCCCGGCGCCAGGCAACCAGGATCTGATGCCTAGCAAGCACCCTCAGAGCTCTAGCTTCGAGATCGAGCAATACCTTGAGGCTTCCGCTCACGTCCCACCTACTTCCGGCTTTGGTACCGTCCCTGTGTACATCAACGACGTTATCGAGCCTACCTGGCCCTGGGACTTCAATGTTCCCGCTGCCAGTCACCGAAACCTGTACTGCAAGCCTTGCCAGCAGGAAAATAACGACGATACAATCTCGAAAGAGTTTGACTGGGAGTCTTGCTGTAAGTCTGTTCCATAGCATAGCTCAAATTGCCCAACGAGATATTCGTGTGCATGACAAGACAGATCTGACCGTCACGCTAGACGAGAAACCGGGGCATGGTGGGATATGGTCTACAAGCTTCGACGTGATGGGATCAGGCATGGCTAAAGTTCCAATCAAATTCGAGTTCACGCCTGAGGCGGATACCATGGTCTGCACCTTGGGTTTTCCTGGCATGCTGGAAGGAGGCCTCTCGCAGGCCTTCCCCGTCATCAATAAGCAGCCGCCATCAGACAGAGGAAGGCAGCTATTCACAGAGGATGACCCTGAAGGTGTGCCGTGGAAGGGTGATGAGGCAGCGCCATTGCGAATGCACTACATTGTTGGCATCGTGTTAGTGGTTGCGCTTTGCATGGCGTTCTCCGCTCGGCTTTTCCACCAGAAGCGGAAGCAGAGGAAGGCGTCGCAGACTCTGATGGCTCAAGCTGAGAGCGGTGGTCTCATGGAGGGTAGCAAGACAAGGTATACCGATGATATGTAGGCTGTTAGATGCTCAACTGAGCGGGGTCGTCATGCGTCCAACACGCTGGGGGCATAGCTGTAGCCACAGTAGCGATAAACGATATATGAGGATTCAACTCTTCTCCCTATGGCATAGCTCTCTTGACATACAGGCATTGCTCGGCGTGGGTGGAGATGTCGAGAGAGGCTAAAATTAGTGGTGCAGGTGTGGGGTGGGCTAGCTGCGGGAGACGGCAAGCGGAGCGTCCCAATCCAGACCGGCCGGCGTCGCGACTTCCAGTTGACGTGAACAACGCAGCTGAACTCCGCAAACAACTGTCATTCCATTCTGGCCCACTTTGTTGGTAGCGTAGCGTCCGCAATATTATCCTTCTGTTCTCTTTCTTCCCCTCGCATTTAGGCAAAAGTCTCAGAGGTGGACGCGTAGAATGGCGTCCCCTATGCTTGAGAGTCGCATCGAACCGCACAAGAAGGCGCACTTCAGTCTGCACATCAGCGACCGCATAACAGGCAGCGACGACGCGCCAGGGGAGTTTAGCAGCGTCAAATGTGAGTCTTGCCTGCAATGTTCCTGTCCTTGTCCGCTTTCTAATCCAGAGGGTAGACAACCACAAGCCCCCACAAACATCCGACTCGCGCTCTACCACGCTTACTTCGCCCTCGTCGACCGGCCTATACAACCTCCGCATCGACGACACGAACAGCTCGGGCGACAAGGACATCTTCACATTCACAGGGCAGAAGTCACAACCCAAGAAGTCATACGTCCTCGTATTCGATCCCGCCAGCCAGCAGGCCACGCTCGAGCCGCTGTCCAGCAGCTACACCTTCAACCTCGCGACCAAGAACGGCAAGGACGTCTCGTCACAACACGCCAAGATATATCCCAAGAAACTCAAGGGTGACGCAGAGAGCAAAGATGGCGAAGAGGATCTCTTCGGCGAGGCGGCGGCTGACGACGAGGGAGGGGACCCTGATGCAGACAACCCCTACGACTTCCGACACTTCTTGAGCAAGGAGAAGGAGAAACGGGGCGACGAGTCCGAATACAAATACGCGTCTTCGCCAGACTACCGCACAGGCACAGGCAGCGCCGTCAATACACCTCAGTTCGGGGCCCGCGCCTCTGCGACTGCTGCTCCAGCGCGGAAGGCTGCCGCTATACCAGCGCCCAAGAAGCGCAAGACAGCGGCCACGAACCCCATGGTAAAGCCCAAGAAGACGCAAGCCACACCAGCCGTCCGCCTCCAGCGCACCGCAACCGACACAACACCAAAGCCCAAAGCTAAGCCCGCAGCACCGCCAGCGTCGAGAATCAAATCCTCCGAGGTCATACACTCGTCTGACGAATCCGACGGCGAAGCAGCTTCCTCGCCAGCACATCCATCGCCTCCTCACCAACAACATCAGCAACACCACGAGTCCGACGACGACGACGACGACGCAGAGGGCGAGTCAGACGATGACGGTGGCCTCGAGATCGAAGTGCCCGACGCACGCCCACCACGACACAACAAGGGCGCAATGGCATCTCTCGGCTCAAATCTCAATGCAGGTTACCTCCGCTCCCCCTCCAACGGCCCGATATCCCTCGCCAGCGCCGCCAACAGCGATGGTGAAGGCTCGCCGAACCCCCGCCGCAATCGCAACGCTCAAGACGAGATCGACTTTGGTGATCTGGGCGGCGATGATGCAGAAGGTGAGGATGATGATGAGGACGATTACAACAGAGACATTGAACCTATGGACATTGGGCCGCCTGCGCGACAGGAGACGGGGAGCCATGATCGCAAGTCTAGCATGGCTGGTGAAGCGGCAGCAGCCGACGACGATGAGGATGATCTCGAAGAGCTTATGAGAAGAGGTTTGATGGGCGGGGACAGCAGTGAAGAGAGTGAGGAGGAGTGAACACGCCATTATGGTTCTGCCATCTATCTATTTGACGAGCCGCTTTCCTGTTCCGTCGCGCACATGAGCACGCCTGTATCTGCTTGGGACAACTAGTTCGTCCTAGATCACATCGCTTGCCCGACCGTCCCTGTTGGAGGCGTCACCGCCGCTTGTGCTTCCTGTGGGCGAAGTGAGGGAGAAGACGCGTCTCGCGCCATTTGTTGCTGCGACGGATAGGTCATCGGTTCAATGAGCTCCGGCTGCGATACTGTCTTCACCGGGTGTTGATGCTCGATCTCCCGGTCCTGCTGTACAAGATTGAAGGGAGCGCAGAAAGCACACCACAGGTCCTTCCCCCGATTGCCTTTTAATCCGTATCTCTGCCGAATGCGCCCTCGATTACGAAAAGGCAGCAAGATACATAAGAAGCACATAGACCCACAACATGACAGACAGCAACATCCCCAACACTATATGTCTCTGGTCAGCGTGTGCCCAACGCCGCGGAGGAGGGATGGCTTGCCTTTCTGTTGCAAGACGCCGTCCAACAATCATACCCTTCCATATCTCCCTCATGGATCTCTTGGTACCGAATCTTGCCGTACAGAACCCAAGGACAGCAGCATGCGAGCCAGCCTGTGCAAACACATCAGTCGGTGTTTATACTGGAAGACGAGAACTCGTACCTGTGCTAGCTGGATTACAGCAATCGCGCCCCCTCTGGTTCCACTCTGTCATGGTAGTTTCGTGCTTAGGCTATTGCGCTGGTGAGGATATCGAGAGGTTGATAGTAGAGTGATACATCTACACTGACGAAGAATATAAAGCTTCTATGACTCAGTCCTGTCCTTGCACCTCGTTGATGACTGGAATATTGTGCGACGTTGCTATGTTGGTACGCTTTGTCACAAAGTCTGAGCGCCGTATGTGCTCAAGCAGTGACAAAACCGATGAGGAAAAGAGTCCGGTTAACTCCAAAGTGCTATCCTCATGGATGTACGGAGGACAGTCAACTACAAGCGGTAGCGTTCTTGTCCAACGGGTCATTACTGCAGTTTACCATGGTAATCAGAGAATGGGTGGTGAACGGTCATGGATCTGTATCAGTGTAACATCGAGATAGCTTCTCTTAGTAATCTATTATCATAATCCTACATGCAAAGCTGGACCAATGATTTTTTCATCCAAATATATACTCGAATCATTAAACATGGTCTTCCGTAAAGTTTTCATCAAAGTCCCCCAAGGTTGTTGACGTGTGGCATAGTATCAACGTTCCGAAAATGTGACGCTTAACACAATCAAAGCCAAGCAAAGACGGCCATAACGCCCGCGAGCAGCGCACCCATTCCATTGAGCTCTTTGCCCAGGGCATCCGCCGCAGCACCAGTGGAAGGGGGCGCAGATGTCTCCGCACTGTCAGACCCAGTTCCCGAAGAGCCGGACTCCTCCGCGCCAGATCCTCCAGTCGCCGTTGCGCTGAAGCTGCCAGAAGTGGGCGTACCGTTGAAGTCGTGCTTCTGGCCCAGTGTGGGCAGGGGCGACGTGGGGTTGACTTCCCAGACCGAGGTAGTGAAGTCGGGGCAGACGACAGGCGAGTTGGTGGGGTTGTAGTCAGCCGCCTTTACACCGGTGGGGTTTAATGTAGCCCAGACAGCGGAGAGGTTGGGGAAATCGGGTTCTACTGGGGTAGGTTTTCCTGTGTGTTGTTAGTCAAGTTGTCTAAGAGAGAAGTAGCATGTACGACATACCTGAGCGAGGGAAACCATCCGGTGCCTGAGCAGGGTCAACCTTGGGACCATAGCTAATGAGACCGTAATCGTTCATCTCTTCGATCCATTCGTAGATAATGCTGCCAGACCAGACGTCGGCCATCTCTCCGAAAAGCGCCTCTTGGTCCTTGAAATCGCGTGGCCTTGCTGTGTTGCAACCAGTCTCCGACATGAAGATAGGGATGTGCAGATCCTCAGAGTTCTTCTCAAGCTGATCATAGCCAGACTGTTGGTAGGAGCTCTGTCCGCACCAAGAGTAGGCGTTGAGACTGAAGAAGTCGAGACGCTCAGACGCATTGTCGCCGCAAGCGAGGTAGTTCTGCAGCATAGGGCGGAGACTGGCGATATCGGCAGCAGAGTATCCTATTGGTATGCTGCGGTAGCCCTTCTCGTCGCGGTAGGCCTTCATGTCACGGGCGGCAGCCTTGATGTAGGGTGAGGTGACAGAGCCGTTTGCGGTGGTAATGGCCTCGTTGCCAATAAAGAAGCCAGCAGTGTTGTCGTACTGGTGGAATTCATCCATGACCTTGGCGAAAGCATCACGCTGGTCGGTCTCCCAGCGAGGAGTGTTCTGCTCGACCTGAGTATCGAAGGTATCGAGGTCGACCCAGATGTAGATTCCAGCATCTGCAAATGTCTTCATGCATTCGGTGTGGTCGGAGTCAGGGTCGACGTGGTAGACACGGATCGAGTTGGCACCGATGGTCTTCATGAGCGCAGAGTCGAGACCACATTGCGTCGCATCGATGAGTGGGTCGTCGGGAACGAGTTGGTACGCGATACCTGAGCGTGAGTGTCAGTGTGCGTCTACATTGACTCTTATCGTCGGACATACCCTTGACGTAGAACTGGTTGCCCTCGCTGGTGAAGAACTTGGAGCCCTTGACTTCAATGGTAGGAATAGCCGACGCGACAGCGCTCAAGCCCGCCAACAGGCTGAGCGATACCAATTGAACCATCTTGCAGTGTATCGACGAAGTGGTTTGCTTTCGATGTGGCGCGGTTGCAAGAGAAAATGTGTCGCGATAGCTGCAAGCAAATATCAGGCAAACGCACTAGCTCGCCACAAGTGCACAGTGAACGGCAGTGGCGTCGACTAGGAACGAACGAACGACTGTACAGCGCAGAAAGGAAGCGCAAACGGGCGTGAAGAACAAGACCAGCGACAACGAGAGTGAAATAGCTGAGAAGAAACAAGACGAACAACTTCTCGCGTCTCGACAAACCAAACCAACCGGCGAACCAAGCTATCGCTCCTTCCAATCTCCATGATGCCCGCTTGCCGCAAATGCATCCCGCCTTCCCTAAGCGGCGCCAGTAGCAGGGCACAAACGGCAACGAGGCCCATCATGACAGTGATAGAGGACAGGCGCCGTGGGTGCTGGTGGAGACGTGCGCCCGTGCTGCGGGCGATCGTCTGAGCGTGCCATTGGTTGGGACGCGTTAAGCCTGTTGGCGTGCAGCCTTGATGCAGCTAAGACGCGCAGAACAGGAAATCACGGTTGCTTGGTGCCCTTAGCGCGGATAGCCGATGTGGAACCGGCTACGGATAGACAGCCGAAACACCAGAATGCACCCGCCCGGGATGTGACAGCTAAGGTCAATTTATGTGGCACGGAGCCGTGAGAAGTTGGTCTTTTGCGACGGGTCGGTACTATTATTCCCAATAGTACCGCCTCCGCAGTCTGCCTTCTCGTGGAGGTCGTGTCCGATTTTATGAGCGTTGTCACCCATAATTCTGAGATTTTCTCGGTATTCCCGAACGAAAGCAACACCAACGGATATTCGCATCAGGGCAGGGATTGAATCACCAGGTCCAAAAACCCAGCGTATCAACAATATAGAGCTGGCATATCCACCTCCGTTTCAAACTTCCAACAACCAGATACCGTCACCCGCTGTACTCAAGCAATAGCTTGCCAAAGTCTGTCAAATTTCCACCCTGAAAAGCTTGGCGTTTCGCAGTCGCTTCCCATACAGATACAAGATGAATGGTACCGGGAAGAAGACAATGGGGATGAAACCAAGAAGTCAGTTACCCCAACTCAGGCCTGGGGTGTCATACAACTTCATCTCGACCTGACAACGCCAGCGTCCGACACAGCATCTACATAACCTTCGTCGTTGCTGCCCGGTGGGGAGACGCTACGACTAGACCCAGCATCTACGTCGCACTCCTCATTGTCATTCGTCACTGGAACATACCCAGGACCCAAACGAATGGGCTGCGTCTGAACTTGCTTTTCCTCAACCAAGTCAATCCGCCATCGCATGGTCCCATCAACATCTCGGAACCATCCCATACGCGTCAACATCTTGTCCTCCTTGACTATAGCATCGAAGCCCTTCTCTCTGATAACTTCAAGTAAACGTTCGCTTCCAGCGATGAGAACCAGCACGTCGGCGATGCATTCGATGTTGCGCATCATACCGCCGTAGTATTTTCTTTGTACGGATCCGAGGATGATGATGGTGATGATAAGCCAGATTAGGATGCTTGTTGCGATCCAGAACGCGACGAGATTCATCTGGAGAACTTCTACCTTGGTGCTTAATTCCGCTGTTGTGGTTGCATTGGTGTTGCGGACAATGTCTTCGAACTTTGGTGCTATGGAACCATCAGGCATGTACTGGATTGGCATGTCGTCCATCGGGGCGTTGATTTTGAGCTCCATGCCTCTAGGTTGATAGACATAACCGCCGGATTCGCGAGACAGGTTGCTGTTTACAAAGTGCTGAAAGAAGGTCGAGAAGACAGTTGAGGATGTTCTAGCCAAGACTTCCGGATCCAGTAGGGCGGTAGGATCAAATCCCACTTGTGCGTAAGCGGCGTACGACATGAAGTCGAGATTAAGACCTGTTGTGTTATCTCGCATATTGAAGGCCCTGCCATCTGAATATTGAGGGTTGGGTCTTGGGGAGTTCTCGTATGTTCGGGGTGGACTCTTAGAGGAAGGTCCATCGATATTTGCGGCATTCAAGAGCCATTGCACGAACAAGGGCCCGTAACTGCAGTGGTCTGTTAGATGGACCGAACCCAATGTTTATCTTCTAACTCACCTAGTAGTTGTATTGATATTGTAGTCATAAGACTTGAAACTGCTAGCCCTCCATTCAGAGCTATTGACCTCAAAGTCAGGGTCATGATGGATATTGAAATTGGTGTAACGAGCGTCTTCGTAAGGGTCACGCCATTGGGATGTATCAGACCAAGCGACATCCTCCCGAACAGGAACGTCAAGGAGGCGGTAGTGCTGTACGACACCGGTTTTGGGCTCCACTGTAACTACTGCTTGGCTCGACTCAAAGATAGGCATGCAGTTCAATGCCTGTATAGCGGGCGGCTCTGGGAATACGAACATGTATACATCCGGCTTACGGCGCATACTCGTGAGGAATCGTTCAATCTTTCCAGGGCCTCGGATCCATTTGACTGTAAAGTTTCCCGATGTACGATAATCGCGACTGTCTTCGGGGCCAGAAACTTCCTGCCAATTCTCTGTCCAATACGCAACTGCGGCTGGATTGTACGTTGCGTTTCCAGTGAGATTGGCGCAGCACGGTGGAATGCTGCCTTGGGTAGAAAGCCACGTCGTGGAATTGCGATCGTCAACGACTCGTGCTATCGTGAAATAGTTGTCTAGTCCAGTGATGTTACGTCCATATCCGTCGTTGTGCGACAGAAGCCACAGGCTCGTGTTTCTGGGCCACTCAACAGCACTGCATTCCAGTCGAGCACGAATCGCGGATGTTTGGACTCTCAGGCTCTCTACGGAGCGGTTGCCCCTACCTGCTGGACTCTTGATCTCAGCCGAGGCGAAGCTTTCCACACCGGAAGATACAGGCATGAAACTCCAATCATCTTGGCTCCACACTGGTTTCGGGCCCTCTAGCGCAGTATGTATGATAGCGGTGTACATCCAGTCTTTTGACAGGCTCTGCAGGTTTTCCCACACCAAGTCGCCAAGGTCGCTTGAGAAACTCTTCTCGTCGATGGTGTAGTTGAACAGCCAGGTAGGTTGATCTCTGTTTACCGATATTTGTTGCACGAATGGAACACTGCGCAGCTCCAATGCTACGGGCATCTCCGAGGAAGTAGTCAAGACGCCATTACCCGAGTCAAAGAGAGCGGACATGGCGATTGTGACTTGATCACAGCACTTAGTTGTAGTTGCAGCTTAGTCTTGGAATGTGCACTTACGAGCTTGGAGCAGAAACGTCGTCGTTGTAACAAGCGAGAGCAGCCAATGTCGGTGCTTTAAAGCTTTCAACGATGCGAATAGCCAGAACCATGATAGATAGGATAATGCGATACCCTGAGAAGGACGCTTGGCATCATGTTGCATGCTAATGTAAGGTTGAACCGTCCTACAAGTGGTGTCAACGGACTCCCACCAGAGCGTGATAACAATAGCAAGCAAAGTCGGGATGACAGATAAGGGCGATACTGTGTTTGAATGACCGAGAAGCTTGATGTTGGCGCGATAGGTGAAGAAAGCCTGATGAAGTTCTGACCTCCGCGCGTAGACGTAAAGCACTACGATTCCAGCAAGAAGAGCAAGTATGTAAAGAATGAGAAAAGTCAGGTTTCGTAGTCGTAGCATGGGTAATACAGGTGCGATGTCATAGGACTGCACTCTTGTTTTTTCTGCCACGTGTCAGAAAATACACCAACAGTTATGTAAGTACGTACTCTCATGATCGTCCTGGATGTTGGCTTCACTTTCTCGAAGCTTGCCATGCTTGGAATAGAAGACTTTTCTAGCAAGTTCTTCTTTCAATGTCTTTCTTGTGGCGAGGTCGAGTTTTGTGAAACCGCGCAACACTGTCGCATCACCGCTGCCCCATATACTTGTGCCCAGCAGTGTACTTGGATCTTGGCTAATATTAAGAGTTGTCTTAGCCGCTCGCGTCTCCCACAGGATGCCTAGAAAGAATACAAAGCAAATGAGTAACAGAGCACATACAATGCAGGCGGCTTGCCCGCTGACTAGCACTATCCGGACAGATCCAAGTCGATGACCAGCCGTAGAACGTTCTTCTAAAACTTCCGTGCGTTGCAGAGAACCACCAACAATTTCTGCGAAGAAGCGACGTCGGAATTGAGCAGCCACCACAGGCAATTGAGAATCAGCCATCATTCGTGGGATACTGAAGTTGTATGGTTCACCCAAGATCGCCGCTGGGCCCGTAAAGGGAACATCATATAAGTCGATCTCGATGTCAGACGTCTTGGTCTCGTGGGGGACGAAATCGCTCCATTTAATGTCCGTATAAGCCTTGCGTAGTTCGAGTAAGTCAAGGACGGTCGGGGGAACTGGCGTGCAAATTTGGTGGAAAAGATTCTCGTCGAACTCGACGGACAATGTCCCTGATGAGGCTGTGGCACGAGCTGGGATGGTGGCCATGCTATGGCTTGTATGACATGCATATGCAAGCATCGTCATGTTTTGTAGGAACTTTTCGGTCGGCGTGATATCCTGCCTGGGCCACCACGGCGTACTCATCATAACAATCTCATTCTCGTGGCAGTGTTCATTCGATTGAACGATAGCATCTGACATGGGGTAGTCTTCCGATGTGATGTTGTTGATGTCGCTCCAGGAAATCCAATCCGTAGTAAGGGCGTGATACTCCACGTCGACAGTGAGGTTAAACTGGCAACCCTCATTGGACTCTAGGAGAACAGATGCTTGATAGAACTTTTTTTCAGGCTCTTCTTCCCATCCTTCGGGTGCATGCCGGAGATACATGTCCTTCTTCTTCATATCCAGTTTGGCGCAAACTAAATCGGCGTGGAAAACACTCGTGTTTGCCTCCCAAGTTCCTGAATCTTGAACCTTGTAGTCCCAACGTGAGCCAGTATCAACTGAATCTTGTGGCCAGAACGGTAAGATGACAAAGTCGTCAGTAATCCAGGGGGAGGAGCTATAATTTTGGAATATTGCGCCCATAGTTCGCAGATACGTATCTCGCTCAGCTCGAGGTTGTAGCATCAATCCGTTGCGCATTGCTAGTCGTGCAAGTGTCTCCGGACTTGTTTGGTGTATCTCTTTTGTTCTCAATAGTGCAGCAGACATCGGTGAGATTCCAAGTATGGCCAGAATATAGGTGCTGCATGAGAGGATTGTAACCCAATTCCATGATCCGCCATTTCTTCGCCTTTGAAATCCTCGAGTGAGAGTTGTCCACCATGGCTTAGCCTTTTCGAGTAAAGTATAACGGGCAACTGGGATACGTCCGTCTGTTTTGCCCATTCTTGCAAAAGGCCCTGTCCGTTTGACAGCACCGAGTATGATTCCGGTCAATTGTGTATAGACGACAGCGATCAGCGTGGGTATGAACTTCCAGCCCGGCATTGCTGAATCCTCAGCACACAGCCCGTTGTTGTTATGTGAGTACCGATACAATGCAAACGTGATGGCTGCGCAGGAGATAGAAAACCCGGCAGCGGTGGTGATAAAGTGCCAGCGCAGCGCAAAAGGCATCCATCGTGGTTCTGAGTGTGTGTTAGAACGAGCAGTGCAAATAAAGCCATATGAATACTTTCGTTCGCCGCCAGGCTCCACGCAGCTTACACTAGAAACATTGGAGATTGATGCGCGATGAGATCTGTGAGTATTCGTTCTGGAATGCGCTGTCGATGTCAATGGTAGCAACTGCTGAGTTTCCATCTCGTGATGGCGGTTCCCTCCGGCTTGAAGCCCGACTCCACCATGGTGGCTTCCTCTGGTATTCTCCATAGCGCCTCAAGGATGCCAGAGCTTGAGAAGTTTGTGACGGTTCGTAGTCTAGTCAAACTGTTGGACCGTATCGTAAAATAAGTAAGGCTGAGGAGTAGGGATCGATGCATGCTGAACAGACCCCGGGAGGGTTGTTCTCGTTGGTCTCTTGCCGTCTGCAAGTAAGATGTGACGTTTCAGGCGGCCCGTGTCCGGAGCGCAGCCAGATGTAGTGATACAACAGGACTTGGTAAGCTCGGCTTTGGAAGCGGACCAATAGAGCGAGCACCCACATTCCTTCGTTATACAATCGCTTGCATTGATTCAACACTCTGGGGAGCATTCGCCGGGCTCGCGCATGGTGTTTGCAAGAATAGACATCCAACCGCCCCCACGATTAGGCGCCCACCCTCTCAGCCCCACTCAACACAAAGGAAAATCTAAACAGGTCCGCGGACTAGAGCAACATGAAAACATAGGTTGTAGTGTTAACAGCGTTGTAGGGATGTCTCAAAAGTCGTAATCAAGGTGTATCACGTACCCCAAAAGTGTGCGCGAGATGAAAGCATACAAAGTAGGCCACCTAACGTCGATGTAGACTCTAGGGTGTTCAGTTTTTCCAAGGTTAAAGCGGTCCCTCACTTCTACCACAACCTGCCTGCCTACCTAGGTATCTTCGCCCCCGCACCTACCAACTTGAGGCTGAACCTGGCACTGACTTGCAGTCGTGACAAGATGCTATCCTGCGGGAATCGAAGCTATTGCCCAATTTTGAACAATCCAACAATGACGCAGCTAGGCAGTGGCACGAGTGAGTTAAGCTGCGCGCCGAGCAGTACTCAATCTTGGAAGTACCGTCAGCGAGTACGCGCAAGCGCAATGGGTCTGATCCAGGACTCTGTGATGTTGCGGAGTACGCCCATGTCTATGTGGAAGAAACAATGACTTGGCAATATATAAATCCAATACATCAGATCATCCAAAACCCCAACAACAACCACCCCCACCCTAAGCATCCCTAAGCATACTAGCAACCCCCGCCCAAGTCTCCAACACAGTCGGCCTTATCTGATTCGCCGGCAGCGTAAACCCATACGTGCCCTTATCCCTCAACTCGTACGTGTAAGAATATGTCGCATTACCCGTAACATCAGTGTAATCAGTCGAAGAACCAGTCGTAGCATATAGTGTCGCGCAGCTGGGGCCAATGGTATAAGCGGTACCAGAGACAGCGCGGATAGCGGACTGGGCGCGGGTGGCGATGGAGCGGTGCTGGGCGTCGTTTTCGGCGCGGAGAGTGCAGTCGTAGCCGTAGGGCCAGAGGATGTATTGGCCGTAGGAGCTGGGGTGTGGTTAGCTTGGTTGTTTGTTTGTGTTGGGAGGGTTGGTGGGAGGTTGGGGACGTACTGTACGTCGAGGTAGAGACGGATACCGCGCGAGGCTTTGAGTGAGTCGACTTGCGCCTTCAGGCCTCGGAGCTCGGGGGCGTCGCCGGCGGCTACGCCTTTGTAGGTCTCTGAGCAGGGGTTTGTGGAGGCTCCGCCTGTGACTTCCCACTTGTAGGGCCAGTTACCTTCGAAAGATGTCAGTGATGAACTCTAAGGTGAAAGGGGACTCACGGTTGATATCACGGCCGACACAGCTGTTGCCGCTTACAGTTTGCCTGTTCTTGCGCCAGAGACGGTCGGTTGTCTGGGAGTAGACGAAGCCATCTGGGTTGGCGATGGGTGTAATGTAGAAGTCGAACTTGTCGACGAGAGACTTGATGTTTGCGTCAGAGCCGTACTTGGTGAGTAGTTGCCACGCGAAGTACCTGTTCGGTGTTAGCAGATGGGTTCAGGGTTTCATAAACGCTGACATACTCGGTGGTCATGGAGGTAATCCACTCTCGTGCGTGAACGTTGCCGTGAATGATGACCGCAGGCTTGGAGCCCTTGCCGCCGCTACCCCAGATGTGGATACCAGTCAAGGCTCGTCCCTGGACAGAGGTGCCGACTGTGACAATCTCAGACTGGCCAGTGTAACCAGCCTGGAGATCCCGGAGGAACTGGATGTGGTCGGCATATGGGTGGTATGCAGTGAACCAGCTTTCGCTAGGGACTAGATATGGTCAGTAGATGTCGTCGCACCAACGAGGCTCTCCACGAACCAGCATATACGCTCATTTCTCCCTCCTCGGCAAGCGCTGCACCGACATCCTCGTTCAGTACCTTGCTCTCAGCCACCAAGGCAGTCAAGGCGTCGACATTCTCTGGTGAAACAACGACGTCCAATTCAGCGGACGTGCCAGGGTTGAGGATGTGTGCAGCCAAGCTCTCGATCTCTGCCTTGACAGCATCGGTGCTGGCTACACGTAGTACCTTGAAGCCATTGTAGTCGACCTTCTTGCCAGCCCTTGGGACGACAGTGGCAAGCGCCGTGGAGGAAAGGAGGAGCGCCGAGGTAAGAATGGTGGTCTTCATGATAGGCAATGAATGCAACGACAGTTGTGCAGTGCAGTGCAGTATGATGCTGAGGAGAGAGCCTGCTTTTAAGTCGTGTAACCGTCACACCAGACCATAAACCACCTTCCCATCCAGTGTGTAGCACCGCGGACACAGTCCTACCTGTTACCTCAAGTCTCGCATCGATTAGGCAGGTACTCACCCCGTACTCCTGGCTGATCTCCTGCAAGCACGGGAGATGTACACTCGAAGGAGCTCAACGTAGATGATGCAAGCGCGGGAGGCTAGCAGTCCAAGGAATTCGGAACTCCGCATCAAGATCTGGACGGTGGTTTAATATACAGCATCACTTGGCATGTTCTCTGGACGACGTGGGTAGGAGAGCGTGATTGGTGCGGAGGCGTTGAGCTTATCGCATTAGGCAGGTGCGGGTTTCGGAGACTACGCTGGCTTGTCTTGGCTACGAGATAGGCCAAATACAAAGTCTAGGCAATGCCAGGTACGTGATCTCGTGGTGCTCGTTAGCATGGCGACATACTGCAGGGTGGTGAGTACCTTGGCGAAGCGAGTGCCTGGATGGGAAGGAGGTTGAAGATTGACCAGCCTGGATGCGCCCCAGTAATAACCTGCTCGTATGCGTGGAATGCGAACAGCATCACCGCGTTCTCTCAACAACTTGGAACACCCAGCTCTCTCAACACGTTCGCGTAGCCGAGCCTCAACCACTCATCCACATGCTTCTGTCCCGATATCCATACGCTTCCTAGCATGCCTCCAGCATTCGCGCTCGCTCCCTCTGTGGTTCCTCCGCGACGTGGAACAACCACGAGTCGATCGGCCCACATGATGACGTTGTGGGGAGGTGTCTCCTTTTCACACGTGCCCATGAGCGAGCAGCACTGCGCAATGAATGTCTTGTAGACATCAAGAACAGCCGAGGCCGGCGTATTGTTGAAGCCTTGACTGAACTCATGGACAAAGAACTGGAAAGGTACCTTCTTCGATGCGTCGGTGAGAGATGACATGATGTGGTCGAAAGCATGTGGCGGCCCTCTCAAGCCCTGAAGGTGCTTGTGTATCCTGCTGCACCCACCCTTCTCCCCACAGTTGAAGATGACGTAGAAGTTTGGAAGCTTCCGTAACACTTGCAGCATGACCTCAAAGTCATCTAGGTCAAGAGCTTCGTGCTGACGCTTGTACGAGTCCAGAGTCAACATGAGCAGTTGCGGCCTGTCGACGCAGAATAGGTTGAGTGCTAGGTCGTGCGTGCCGTTGAGCTGTGTGATGTTGAGTCGCTCGTCTGGACAAAACAAGTCGCTGCCAGGACCATATTTTCGTGATTTGTCAAAGGCATGGTTCGCAGCGCCTACGGTGTGAGGTTTGGTAGCTAGTGCTGTGCAGACCCGGAACTCTATCTGGCCAAGGTGTGAGTAGGGACTGGTGTTACTGTTGCCGTTGCTGGACTAGCTTACCGGGTAGCCTTCGTGCTCGAATTTGATAGACTCGTTGGGGCCATAGACAATGACACCTTCAGAGACGAGCTTGTCGAATGATTCGGTTAGCGCTGTCTCTGTGACGTCGTCCATGTTGAGCTGCCGACTGTTGGGTGAGTTGTTGCCCAGGTGGTGAGTCGAGCGCGTGGAGTAACGAGACACAAGGCCTGTGCTCGAAGCTACGGAGTTAGTGCCGTATAGCCGGACTGAGCAGAACACCACAAAGGAAACGGAAAGAGAAGATGAAGTTTATGTAGCATTTGCAGCTAACCCATCCAAAGAAAGACATGCAGCACCAAAAGATGTCGCCAACCAGAAGTGAAAATGCCATCGTCGATTATAAAGTATATGCCCCTTTCCAAGTTGCAGTCTCCCAACCGCAGAGATCAAGCAGTGTACATGGATGTGGGCGCAATGCCGGGGTATCGTGGTATCGTATGAAGAGGTAGAACTATGAGGTCTCAGGCTTGGCGGACAGTGGCCTCTCTACCAGGACATAGTCAGCACTGGTAGTCGAAGTAGGAGTCGGTGTCTCTGGTAGCGCACCTGGCATGTTTTGGGACTTTGAGGCAAGGGGGCTGGCGGCCCCTTGTGACCGAGCGGCGTCTTGTTCGCGCTGGGTGTCGTTCTTGGCTGGGGGTGAGTTGCTCTTTGCCTGGTTGAGGCGCTCTTCGGCGGCCTTGAGCCTGGCCTCGAGGGCCTCGAGCTCCTTGGTCTGGGTCGTGACTGCCTGCTTCCTGCGCGCCTGTCAGCGGGCTACAAGTAGCGGTGAAGAGGGCGGGCCGTACTTCTCCAGGACCGTCTTGTCCAGGGTCGCGAGGCCTTCGTCCAAGTTGAACAGGCTGTCGAGCTCCGACATGAAGTTGCGGGCTAGGGTGCTGCAGGCGTGGTCAGTCTCAGAAAGGCGGGAGCTATGCTAGCGCCGGGAGAGCTCACGATTGAGGGCGGTTGTTTGGCTTCCAGCCTTGGTCCGGGTCGTCCATGGTGGCCGAGTGTGCAGGGTACGAGGAAGTCATGGTGATGGGATGGGGAGCAGGAGCGGGTTATGCAAGAAGCAGGCGGCGTGGGGAGGCTCGGGGACGGTGGATATATTTATGGGCTGTACAAGAGTAGACAAATATGGGCAAGTGGCTCAGCGGATCAAAGATGTTTCATGCAACTCAGCCAGACCTGGGGTGGAGGGGAGGGAGCATAATATGGCGACCCTGGAATAGAGAGGGAAGGACGATTGCAATGTTAGGAAAAGGGGACGCCTATGCCCCAAGCTAATTTGGGCGTAGATCGGAGGTGGAGCTTGGAGGAGCGAGGGATCAATGATAGTTTGAGCGCCGCTCCCGAGTGCCCGACGAAGAATGGCCGACGATACGGGCACAACGACAACGACAGGAAGCTGTAGGTGCGGGTGCAGCAGGATGTAGAGGCATATAGGGCTATAAAGCTATGCTATCCCAAAGTATCGCAGTACATCAGGGCCCGCTGTCAGGTCTGGTTCTGGCCCCGCGCCCGCGTGAGGCGACGTGAGGCCGGACGCGCCTGATTGGCTGTGGCCGGGGGCGCCCGATGGGGGCTTCAGGCGGCTGGGCTGCGAAACCCCGACGACAATTTGCGACATTGCGACAATCTCCCTCGACACCACCAAGCCCCCGTCCATCTCGCTCAATTTCCCCGCCCGCCGCGCCCATCACGACTCTCGCATGCGATGCCCGTCTGCCCGCCGTAGCAGCCTCTCCGCCCACCGCGCCCGCGCCCGCAGCCGTGGCTCCCCTTCCGCCCCAGGCCCATCGCCCTCGCGCTGCACACGCCTGGGGGATGAATACTAGCGGCTCCGCCTACACCAACCTCGAGTCGCTGCTGCTGTTCCAGTGCCTGCATGCCTACGGTGTCGCCCCGTCTGTCTTCGGGCGCATCTCCGACCTGCTGAAGAAGCACCCCGACGTGCAAGCCCACAAGTACTTCCAGCCCGGCCGCCTCAGCCCCGATGCGCTGCGCAACTTCTACCTGGAGCGTCTGAAGCGAGAGCTCGAGCACGAGCAGGGCGGCGACAGCGATGGCCCGAACGGGGAAGTCACGAACCCGGCCAAGAGAAAGAGGCATAGCCCAAGTCTGCCGACGGTGCAGGAGTCGCTGCAGCACCAGCACCTGATCCCGAAGCTTGTGACGAAACTCTACGCGTCTTATCGATATGAGATCACGGAGCAGATCCGGATAGAGGAGGAGCGATACGAGCGGCTGCAGCGCGACCTCCAGGGCATCGAGCGCGGAGAGTGGGATGACCAGTTGCGCGAGAAAGCAAGCGGCCGGACACCTTCATCGCGAAGCCCTACGCTGCCCAGGAAGTCGCCGCATCTCGCCCCGAAGACGCTGCAGCCGAATGCGAACCCCACGCCTGTCCAGAACGGCGCGCGTGGAGCGCCCGTCATCGCGCCTTCCCCAGATCCATCTCAACAACAGCCGGCATCCGCGCCACCACACCTGAACGGGCACCCTTCGCCAACCCAGCGCAAGAAGCCGCATCCTCCCTCAGATGGGCGACGGACGCCTTCGACACCGCAGCCAAACCCAAGTCAGCCACTTGCACCGTCGCGATTCCAGCAACCGCCGCAACCCCACGCCAACTACAGCTACCCCCAGAACATACAGCCCCAGCCAGGCTCGCACCAAAATGCCGGCCATCCTCCGCAACCGCCGTCACCAGCGCTGGGGTCTCCCGCGCCTCAGTTCCAGCCCCAGCCAGGCCAGAACTACGCGATGAATGGCGCGCCTCAGTACGGCCCACCGGGCTCCCAACCGCCATACCCTCCACACCAGCAGTTTCCCATGCAACAAGCGTCAGGGCCTCATTCACCCGGAGTTCACCATGGACAGCAACAGAGGGCGCATTATCCCCCTCCTGGTCACCAGCCCTACCACCCGCTGCAACCGCAAATGGCCCAGCCACCGCCCCAGGCAGGCTTCATGCTTCCACCGTTCCAAGTCGCGCCCCAAGACCCCTCGCGCGTCCACCATCAGTCCGCCGTGCCGCCGCACCACCCTCAGGTCTCCACGCCTGCGAGCAATCGGCAGCAGCCCAGAGCAAACATACAGACTCCCGGCACCGGCACCGGCAGATCAGGCGCGCCTCAGATGCATCCCCTCGTCATCCAGGCGAGACAGTCTTTCTCGACGCCGATGAACCCGCGCTCTCCGCACAGCGCTCTAGCGACTCCGGTCTCAGCCAAGAGTCTTTGGAAACGATCAAGCTTTACCGGCACACCTGGAAGTTCTGCGAGCCCGCGCCCCGAAGTGCTTCCTCTCGACGACGTACCGCCGCTGATCCGGCCAAAACACACACCACCAAAGGCGAAGACGCAGCGCAAGTCACGGACAAAGGGCAAAGGCAAAGAGGCAGAGCAAGAGTCCACGATAGACGTCGAGACACCACAAAACTCTCAGCACCACGACCAAGAAGACGATTCTTTACTCGAGCCCGAGACTCGGTCCGGACGTTCACGGAGAAAAGCTCCTGCGAAACGAACAAGACCCGGCAGCATAGCCTCCTCCCGAGCAGGTGGCTCTGTGCGGGATCGAAGTCGAAGCCGGTCCATCCTCTCACATACCGACACAGTAGCAGGTGACAACGAGTCGCAAGCTGGTCGTCGCATCAAGTCAGAGCGCGGAAACTCGGTGGACCCCACTGAAGAGGAAGGTTCTGTTGGAACACCGTCACACATGTCCACACGACGCCGTGGAGCAGCGCCGGCCTCATCACTCTCATCACGTCGAAAACGTAATGCCCGTGAGGCCTCTCTCGAAGAGAATGACGATGCGTCATTCAGCACTCCAGGCCCACCCAAGACCCTGGTCGCGCCACGTAACTTCGCCCGCATGACGGCACCCATGATGTACGATATCAACTCCCACAAACATGCTTCAACATTCAATACCGCCGTGCGCGCGAAGGACGCCGAAGGATACTACGACATCATCAAGCGCCCTACAGATCTTTCTTCCATCAAGAAGGCTATAGCAACAGGCTCAAAGCAAGTTGCCGCAGCCGCAGCCGCGTCGGATAATCCTACAGGGAGCCCCGGCGGTGTCATGGGCGGCGTCGTAGAGTTGCCTGTGACGGCTGACAATGTCCCGCCAAAGGCCATAGTCAACGCTGCGCAACTGGAGAAGGAGCTCATGCGCATGTTTGTCAACGCCGTTATGTTCAACCCAGGAGAAGACGGCGTGGTGAACGATGCGAGAGACATGTTCCAAACGGTGCAAGGCCTAGTCAGTACTTGGAGAGATGTGGAGAGGGATAGCGGACGCGCGGGAAATGAGGGTACACCATCGATCGAAGAAGAGGACCTGCCCACCGCGAGCAAACGAAGGAAGATATAGTATAATCCTCGAACGGCTGGCTATGCATGATTGATCACAGCATGGGATGGAGTTGGCGGTGATTTGGAGTCTACATCGATACCATGTCACGACACTGCTGCGGCAGGCTACCACTCTTAGAATTGAACATTACCCATCTTGACCGTCTTCATCGTCCACGCAGCAGTCAGTGTGACCGCCCACTTCTACACTACTGTCTTGTGGGTAGATTGCCATCCCTGGTGATATCGAAGTAGCTGCTATCTAAGGCCCGCTTCGGGTGGACCTCTAGCTTAAGCTCTTTTACTTTGAGGTGAGAGACGGTCACCATGAATACCTGGGCCCAGCATATAAAACACTACCAGGTCTCTCTTCTCCCTCCATCTCTCCTACCTTCTCAACTCTCCTCTTCTCGCACGCAGACGACCACCAGCCGCAAGTATCTGTCACTTCACGATGGATACCTCCAAGACTACCACACCTCCGGCGACGCCGTCGCGCGCCTCGATTGATCCCGCCACCAGTATCGAACGATCAACTGTCTCCATGCATCCACCCAGGATGGATAACAGTGATGACTTTATCGAAATTCCGCACGTTCCAGATCTCGTCGATATCACCCCGCCCCAAATGCTCATGCGAACGCCTATCAACATCGAATGCGGTCCGGACCTCGCGACCAAGATTATCTTCCACAAAGAGATGATTTGCTGCCACAGCAAGCAGCTCAGCAATCTTTTCGAAAAAGCGAAGTCCACCATGATCCACTACGAGAAAGCCGATAAGGTCCGCGATGAGCTGGCCCAATACGTATTCCCCGAGGTCACTCCGAAGGAGTTCGAAACCAATCTCATGGATAAGCAGGTACGTCTTGTCAGTATACCCAGGATGTAGACACCCGAGCATCAGCGGCCCCTCCGCTCCGTTCACAGGAAGAGCTGAGCTCCATAAGCCTATGTTGACGATACATGTCCTCATTTGGTGATGGTCGTTCGCACGTGGGCTATAGGCCTGTTCAGTTCTCTTCCTTTCATAACTTCCGCTTTTGATAGTCTCCCTCTAACATTCTATAGGCCAAGCCTCTGATCATGAAGGCATATGACAACTATCCTCTGTTCGGATATTCCAAAGGCGTCAAAAGTGTAATCATGGACGCAGTAGCTGGAGAAACCCACGCCAAGAACGTCAAGAAGGTGGTACCGAAGTCAGCAGTGGACTTACCACTAGCGAGCCGATTGGAGAATCTCAAGCCTCAGGCCGTACACGCTGTAGCCTCGCTGCTCTTCGCCCGACTTCACGCCATCAAGAAGACCGAGATTCGCAATGCTGAGAAAGATGCTTTGAAAGCTGCCGCTCAGCACCGCATCATACTCCCCGATGTTGAAGAGTCAACGGTTCGAGCGCTCATGGAGTGGATGTACCAGCGAAAATTTCCGTTGATGGAGACCGAACAAACCTACGCTGTCATGAAGCTCGCTCAACAGATTGGCGTTGGGGTGCTCGCCACTGAATGCCACACAGCGCTATTCAACGCCACTAACGCCAGCATCGAGCGCGCCGATGCCGACGGTACCTCTTTCCAAACCCTGCTAGGCTACGGTACAAATCCCGCCGCTGACGATATCATCGAGGTCGTCTTCCAACACGCCATGAAGGACGAAAACGCGCCCAAGGACCTGAAGGGCCTCGTTATCGACGCCCTTGCTGGGTATCTTGATCCAGAACTATGGCAGCACGTTAAGGGCCAGATCAATCATAGGACCGCATTGCAGATCATTGAGTCTATGGTCAGCTTGCGGGCGCTTGTCAAGATAGAGATGGACGGGCAAGACAGTATCAAGTCTGAGAGCCAGGAGCTCTCTAGCGCATCCACTCCTGAGAACATGGAAGTGGACGAGGACAAGAAACCCATTCACGTCAAAGAGCAGAACGAAACCCACGTTTGAGGACGCCATCCGTTCGCTGCCGCAAAATCGACGAAATCCGAAGCCGATGCAGATTTCCAGGAAGTAGGAAGGTAACGCAGTGAATGCGATGGGGAAAAGTACAGTCTGGAGGTATCTACGGATCGTAGATCCCTCATACATATCAGCGATTGCTTTCTGCGTTTCATTTCTCGATTTCTCCCGTATCTTCCAACGAGGAGATGGAGAGTATTACTAGCATATTATTCTTTTCACTTTTTCGTCCAATCAATGGTTGCACATGTGACCGATAGGCTGCTAGTAGTGAAGGGGTTCAGTGTGTTCTACGTCATTTTATGTCCCTGTAGGTGAAGGTGAGTGGACTCTGGGTACGCTTACTTAGGGGCATGTGTCCTGGGTCTCTACGCTCATACCATGGACAGGCTAAGTTGTTTACGGTGTCACGTCGGCAGTGCGAAGGTGACACCGCGTATCGTTTTGTATGCGGAGGGGTCTTCGATCCAGTAGCCGCCCGAGATGGTCCATGCCTTCGCATAACTGATACAGACTCCTTGGTGGCGAAGTAGTCCTTTTGCGCAACGCTTTCTCAAAATACTGGTGTGTGTATCCCTTGCGTGCGACAGTTTGAGCGAGTCACCTCCCGACGACCTGGTCTAGTAACGGGAGCGTTCAGCGGGGAAGGCGGGGACTCGAGAGCCATAGCGGCTGCCGCGGGTGTGGTGTACGGGTTGCACTATGATGTAGCTTCGAAGGAGAGCATGCCGTTGACTGGACGCTTTCATGATACGGTGGCATGCTGCTGCAAAGAATTCCACAGCTAGGACCTGTTCATCTGCAACACGTCATTTCTCCCCTGATCCCACAAGATATGACGGTTTTTCCTGTTTGAGAGGTATGCGATGCTAAGGCTAGCAACAGTGGCGTTTCTTTCGATACTTTGTGGGAACACTGATGTGCCAATCATCTTCGCCAGAGAATTCATAGCAGCGTGACCCGCACACACGGTTTGTACGACTCGAGCGCTACTAAGAGTTGCTACTGTTGTCTTGACCGTTGATGGCATAGCGACTTATCATAGCGTACGTTGCTTCATCGCCCAGTGGAAGGCTCATCGTAGTCTACCGAGGGTACTGACACAGCATCGATCGTAGATATGGCTGATCGATCGACCAAAATTGCGGCCATCATCGAGATTGTTCGATGATGGAGTTCAGTTGCTATTGAGAGCTGCGTATGCCAGTCCTTTTTTGGGGTAGATACTCCGCTTCATGTGCACTCTTCCGGTCGAGTTGAGCAATCTTGATCGGCCCGCTGGGAATAATGGCAAGCTGCCGCGGTCTCTACCCGTGACTTACCTAAGTATGCCACGTGGAAGGCGGTGTCATGCCTACAATGAGATGCGGTACGCCGATGTCATAAGCGGGACATAAAAGTCAACAAACTTCCGCGATCTTCGTCGCTTCATGTTGCTCGACGCGTCGCAGGCATCTCCTGCCACTTGGAAGCTTCTCCAAATCAGAGCTGTCCCGATCTTACCAAGGCCTCTTGGTGGCGTAATTGTAGTAGGTCCAGCCCGTCTAGTGAAAAGTCGCAAAAGGCAATATGTTTGGCGCAAGATGCTATTTCCCCAGGAAAGCCCTCTGTCGTGCAACATGAGCCGAATAGCCTACGTAGCTGCCGCCGGCTTGCTACATGACACAACGTCACACGTCCAACGGAAGCGGGATATCCAGCGCAAAATACCGTCGTTGCGCGTACAAAAACTTGCAAGAACAGAAATCTGGAGAAGTCTGGAGAGAATTCCAATGACTAGAGCTGGAGATGTTACCGCTTTCGTTGACTGTCTTTTCTCTAGCGTTAACCTGTGATATGAAGTATTTTCCTTGATATCACTGTCCTACGACGTGAATTCTGCTCTTGAAAAGGCGGCTTGTCGTCCGCAAACATAGGAATGCATCAGCAATCATGTTCCAATTCTCAGAGCTTTTACAACTACCCCAAATCTTCCGCAAAGACGAATCACGATTCAGTCGGCGTCGACAGCTTCCAGAAGATGGTCTTGAACTGTCTGATATGTCCAACACAACACCTTTCCAATCGACAGACGTCTCTCCACGCTCTTCGTTGGACTCAACGCGCTCGGCATCTTCGTCATCATCATCTTCCAGCACCTTGTCAGCAGCTTCAACATCATCACCCTCACCGAAGCGGCGATCATCGCGTCTTCCGACTCTTTCTTCGCCATACTTGTACGAAACGCCGGTCGCTTTCTCTGGGCCGCGGGGGTGCTCGCACGGAATGTATCGCTAAGGACTTGCGAGCAGCGCTCGTGCTTTCGAACATGACATCTCCACTGGCCGTCCGGCTTTGATGAGAAAAGTGGAAGTTATTACCGGGGAAGGTGGATGGGAGCTGTACCTGTGCTGAACATTGATGTCTCTATATGGGATGTTACGGCTTGGATATAAAACCGGGCTGGGGTTGGATCGGGTCAGTCTTGTGAATATGTGGCGGTTGAGTGTACTGTGAAAAGCCTTTTGTTTCGTACATAACACCCATTTACAAACCTAATTATCAATCTTTTTATTACACTAAAGTCTGTACAATTGTCAAACGAGGAGGGGAAAAAGACTTTAGTAAATGCGCTCAATTTAGGTACCAGACAACTTCAGTGGATCTAGGGTGCTTGTATACGTCATTCGCCAGCGCTAACCAAGTCCGGGCTAATGCGGAAGTCTTCCGCTTCCCATCCGCCTTTCCACCAGCATTTCACCTCGAGAACTCGACCTCGTCACATATCGTGTAGTCCCATACTCTGAGATCGCCCCGACGGACGAGCAATTTTGCGCAACTTTATTGACGCTACCCGTGCAGCTATCTGCATCGCTGCCTCCGATGTGTCCGGAGCGACCCGGGCCGCGATCCAGTTCATTTCCCGAAACAGCGGCATCATGCTCTCGACTGATAATATAGTCCATTGAGAATACAGATTTCATTGATGTCGGAACTGGAGGATGGCGATCGGCTCACCTCACCCGGCGGTTAGACGAGAGCCAGCGTGGTCGCCGTTATCTAACATGTCGCCATCTCCTGTGAGCTGTGGTGGACCCTCATCTGCTATAGACATCAACTCGTCCTTGTCTGGGTGAGTGGATCCGCCCACGTCCCAGTGCTCTGTGTGGAAGTGGGTGAGGAATACCACACCATGACCTTCAATGCTCACGTTGCATACAGGACAATGCCTGAGGCCTTGGTTCTGAACCGCTAGGCTCCATACTCTTGGGATATTCCGGCGAATATGCTCTCTCAGCGCCTTTTCAACATGTAATTCCACAAGACCACGGAAACGAGAGTATTCCCGTTCCCACACAGCGCCCAAGGCTAAGAGCAACGCCCGGTTGGCAGCACTCGGCTCCAGCGCTCTAAGAACGGTCGTCATGTCCTTGTACAGCTGTGTGGTGTGGTATTCCAATGATTCCTCTGGTGTTTGCCGACATATGAGCTGTATTGATACAATCTGAGCCATCAGGATATCGAGATGCTCTAGTCGCAATGGCAAGTCTTCCGCGCACCGAGAACGGACGGTAACAGCGGCACTGGTCTTGGTTGCGAACACCACCGTTGGACAACATGGTGGTATATTCACAGCCTGGCCGACACGCTGAACGAAGGCAATACCGTTTTCCAACTCATGGCATACATTTGTGCAGTATGGCGGGACATTTCCGGCAAGATCTTTGAGATACTCGTGCAGGGTCGTCAGATTATGTGGCGTAGGCGGATACACGATGTACACGCGCACACCGGTAATGACATGTATGGTACTGGTGCTCATCAGGGCTGACGCCTCCAAGGGAAGAAGCGCACCACAGGACATGATCGAGGTGGTGTCGGTGGATGGCCGGGTGAGCGTACTCGAAGTCTCATTCTCGCCCTGGAAAAGTCTGAGACAACGGTCTATTACAGACGATCGGAATGTGAGCGTCGTCGCGTATGCGGCATAGTGTTGATCGTCTAGGTATTCCACAAGCGTTCGAGCTATACTCTCCCGACTCGCGTCACCTTCTAAGAAACGGAGAGAAAGAGGAGCGGGTCTAGGCGGATATAATTGCGCTTCGTCGACCCAAGACTGGTGCTTCTCCAGGATCTTTCTCAGTGAGCGCGGGTGTGGCCAACCAGCGCCTGTTTCGTACAGTGTCAATTCCGGAATGTCAGTGACTTTGGAGGCACCATAAACAGTAGCAGAACTCTGGACAGCTTTGCCATTCTCAACACTGAGGAGACTGATATGGCCAGGGATTATGAGATCTGCGAACTCTGCTGCACGAGCAGCTGGACATGACTGAAGCTCGCGGATGACAGGATCGAGAGTCCACAAATGAAGGGTGGTCGACATTGCCTTGGACTCGCCCGATATTGTCGGTATTGCGATTGTCGCGAGTGCAAGGGCTAGGTTGGTGTAAGCGCAAAGAATAATAATTGTTGGAGTGGAGCACGAGGGTAAGAGTGTCAATGTTTGTACGAAAGAAAAGCTTACACTAGCGTGAAGGCGGGTGCGCCTACTGTAAAAGAGTGAAAGTGCTCCAGACTCTTGGCCTCAGCCACGCTCGCAAGTCGGCTTTCAAATCACCCATATACACGAATATACGTGGTCCCAGCTTAAACGACGTCATTCAAACTTGCAGTACCGGCGCCTTACTAGAATGTCTCCATTGACAACTACACAACATAATAGTGAGAAGACTCAAAGCAGCAATGTCGCACACGGTCTGGTCCCCAACGGACGCCACTGCCCCTCTAGACATCCACGGGCGGAAGGTACAAATTTTGCCAAAGCTGACCAGAAATATACGTCTTGACTCAGCAATAGACACTATGAAGACAACGAGAACACTATTTGCCTCCTTCATTACCCGGTCAGTTGTGACGCTTCGATATTCAATCGTCTCCTTGCTTTCCCTTTACGTCGCTCTCCCGTAGAGCTACAGCGAGTCGTCAGATAATATGTTGAATCAGTAAATGTATTGGATACTTGAGCTGCTGTGGCTAGCAGGCTGGAGAATGCGTAGGTCTTGATGATGGGGCTAGCCTGGCTATTATCTTCCAAGCATTGTACCGGTGGATTAGTAGTTAGGTAGCAGCGACGAACGCCATGTAGATGCTGTGTTGGATGCTAGCGTCATCGGGTCGGGATGAAGTCATGTCAGCCGCCCAAGACTAAATGTCGAACTGACAGACGCTGTCCGTCTGGCGTATGCATGCCGATGAGTCTGGACCCACTGTTGTTTGACGCTGCTGGTCGCCTGAGGTGGTGATGCATCTGATGGCTTCGAATTCGATGAGAGCGAGGCTAGAGCTTGGTGCATAGTGTGAGAATCAATGCAGAGCAAATCATGGAGAGATGAGGGAAAAGACTGCTATATTGATGGACCTACAGCGATGAGACAACGTGTTAGATTAACAACTGTTTCGAAGACTTCGTTTGCCGTTTTAGGCATAATTCAGGATGCGAAACTGTTGGTGGTGGGTGTGGACGTTGGAATCGTTTGCGCTCGTTCGCTACAGACAGCGACGACATGAATACCTAGGTACGTAAGCAATGAAACCGCTATGCCTTGTAAGTGCAGCAATACCTAGGTACGCTCGTGTTTCAGGACATGCTGATTCGCTAAGCGGTGGTTGACCACGTGACTGGCGAATGGATTAGTTTGGTGGTTGCCGAATTGCCAGAACGGCAAATTGCCAACCTGGCAATTCGCGCAAACTCCAAGCATCGCATTCTTCAAATTCCTAATACACCTGTTTGCAACTCTAGACATTCCTAGGTATTAGAAGTAGCAGAATGTAAATATCTACATATTAGCAAAACTTTAAAATACTTAATATCTATTTTAAGAAAAAGCTTTTAAAGATAATTAGTAAAGTATAGGTTTTATAGTATAGTAAAAGTAAAAGATTATAGTTTTATAAAAGCTAAAATATTCTTATTAGCTAAAAGCTAAAATAGTAATTATATAAAAGTTAAAATCTAAAAATAATAGTTTTTCTAAATATACTAAAAGCTAAGATAGTAATTATTATAAACATAAAACTCTTTATATAAGTAATTTAAAAAAAAAAAAAAAAGCTAAACTAGAAAAAGTAAGAAAATAAAAGTTTTATATTAAAGCTATTTCTAAAATAGTAAAAAGCTAGTATAGTAAAAGTTTATAAATAAAATATTATTATTTTTAGAATTAGTAAAGTAGCTAATAACTAAGATAGTAAAAGCTTAAAAGTAAAAAGTATAACTTTAAGTAATTATAATTTTAATTAAAAGCTAAAATAAAACTACTTATAAAATTAAAACTTTAAGTATAAGTAATAAGTAGACTAGCTTAATAATAAACTACTAAAAGCTAAAAAGAAAAAACTTTTTACTTTTCTTATAAGTAGACTAGCTATTAGCTAATTTATATATTATTTAAAATATAAAAGTTTTAGTTATAAATAAATATAAAGTAGCTAAAAGCTAAAATAGTAAAAATAGACTATAGATATTTTAAATATTAAATATCTAGTAAAATAACTAAAAGCTAAAGTAGTAAAAGTTAAGAATTAAAAAGTTTAATATAAAGTAATAAGTAAACTAGCTAAAAAATAAAGTAGTAGAAGTTAATAATTAAAAATTTTAAAATTAAGTCTTTAGTAAACTAGCTAAAAGCTAAAGTAGTAAAAGTAAAAAAATAAAAACTTTAATAGTAAGTAATAAGTATACTATTTAAAAAATAAAGTAGTAAATATTAATAATTATAAACTTTAAAACTAAGTAATTACTTAAGTAGCTAAAAGCTAAAGTAAAAAATATTAGTAATTAAAAACTCTAAAATTAAGTAATAAGTAAACTAGCTAAAAGCTAAAGTAGTAAAAGTTAATAACTAAAAACTTTAATATTAAGTAATAAGTAAATTATCTAAGTATTAAAGTAGTAAAAGTTAATAATTAAAAACTTTAAAATTATATAATAAGTAAACTAGCTTAAAGCTAAAGTAGTAAAAGTTAATAATTTAAAACTTTAATATAAAGTAATTAGTAAACTATCTAAAAGCTAGAGTAGTAAAAGTTAATAATTTAAACTTTTACTATTAAGTAATTAGTTAATTATCTAAAAGCTAAAGTTATAAAAGTAGAAAACTAAAACTATTAATATTTAGTAATAAGTAAACTAGCTAAGAGTAAAAGTACTAAAACTAAAAAACTAAAAGCTTTAATATTTAGTAATAATTAAACTAGCTAAAAGCTAAAGTAGTATAAGTTAATAATTTAAAGCTTTAATATTAAGTAATTAGTAAATTATCTAAAAGCTAAAGTAGTAAAAGTAAAAAATTAAAAAGTTTTATATTAAGTAAGTAGTAAATTAAGTAAAAGCTAAAGTAAAAAAAGTTATAATTTAAAAGTATTAATATTAAAGAATAAGTAAACTTAGTAAAAAATAAAGTAGTAAGACTTAATAATTAAAATATAATAAATCTAGTAATAAGTAAACTAACTTAAAACTAAAAGTTTAAAAGTTAATAAGTTTTTTTTATACTTAAAGTAATTACTAAAGTAGTAAGAAGTTTAGATAATAAGATAATAAAAGCTTAAGATTATAATTCTAGTTATTAGTATATTAGCTTTTAGCTAGTTAAGTTAGTTTTATAAAGTTAAAACTATAAGTTTATTCTATATTTATATTAATTAGAAGTTAAAATAGTAATTATAATAATTCTTTAACTATATATATTTATAACTAGTAAAGTAGTTAAGACTTAAATACTAAAATACTAAAGCTAGCTTAAAGCTAGAGTACTATTAATAAAGAAGTAATTATTATCTTATTATTACTACTAGTAAGTTAGCTAGTTTTAAGATTAGTAGAAAAGAAAGATATTAACTTATTAACTAAACTAATAAATCTTATACTAAAAGCTAATATAGTAGTTATAATACTAGTAAGTATACTTTATTAAATAATTAAAAAATAGCTAAAGGTTGTTGTACTATACTGTTGTATGTTTTTGGAAAAATCTTCTTTTTGCTTCGGTCCGCCGATGTGCCGATCTCATCAAACCTATCAACAACACCCTACCATAGCCTTTCTCTTTGCGTGCCCACCTCCCCTTGTACCAAGAAGCTCCCCTCAATTGTTACCAGGAAGCTCCCCTCAAGCTTGTTACGCGTCATCCTCCTGACTAACCTGCTGCACAAGATCCCGTCTCGCCCGTCTGGCCCCAGTCTCCGTGGTGTCGGCCTTCCAGAAAAGCGACCCGAAAACCCAAAGAGCCCGTAGAGCAGTGGCAACAGCAATCACGATGTTGGTCATCTGGCCAACTGCCTTGAAGAATGAACTTGGGCGGATGGCATATGCCGACATCAAGCTTTCCGCGGCAGATAACGAGAACAGCGAATACAAGCCGGCCTCGATGTACGAGAGGCTTGTGGTAGCAGCTATCTGGGAATATTTCAACCCTCTGTACCAACCGAAGCCCTCTCGAAAATCTTGAATGCCGGGGCAAAGCTCGCATCGACTGTGCAGTCGCCAATCCTTGCATGACTCGCAATTATTGGTACCACATGGCAAACACCGCTTTGGGTCAATTGGGATCAGATCTCCCCATCCCTCAGGTAGTCCTGACAGTATCTGCGCGTTACAGGACGAGCAATCGTTCTTTCCACAAGGAGTGCACCATTTTGCATTGCAATTTCGGCAGCCATTGCATTCGTCGCAAATAACGCATTTGCAACAGTTGGTAAACCCCCTGGTGCATGCTTCGCACTCCGCACACGGATATATCTCTTCCTGTCGTTTTGCGTTGTCAAATGAGAAAGACTTTAAGCTTGCGATCGTACAGCTGTGGATGACGGTGATAGCTCTAAGCGCATAGTAAGTCCAGATAGCCTGGTGGTCGTCCCGATGCCCATCGTCGCAATTGCTTATCCAACCCCACCAAAAAGCCGACACGCAGCTGCACTCGTCGGTCGCTAGGCCGTTCTTCGTGAAATTGTTGATAAGCATTCCAATTGCGACCATGCCGGCTGCCTGTCCAACTATTACGGTATATGTTTGCCATCTTGAAGCGAGTGTTTGTTTGGTGACTAATTGGATGGAAAGAGCACTGTTCTGCGCGTCGAGAATCATCAAACCGAGGATCGAATCGACTGGGGAGAGTTGATGAGCGTGGCCGGGTATTAAGAGAGCTATCGCGAGCGCAACATGGGTTACAAGAAGTCCTGCTCCGACTTCTTGTATCGCACTGTGAGCTGGGTTCAACAACCCAAAGAAGGCAATAAGCCCCAGAATAACGATTTGAGTCCAAGTTGCTACTCGAACACCGTCTCCAACAATGTCGGCATCTGCGGTCGCGCAGCGGTCGTCAAAGGTTCGCATCGTGTAAGGATTTTTGGAAATGTTCACGAAGCCAAAGACCATGATGACGAAGCCCATGGCTCCGGAGATACATTGTGTGATCGTTTCAACGTTCTTCCTCTGTCGCAAAGAAGGAGAGTACTCCGCTATTGTCGAGACTACGATCGCGCATAGTCGTAGCGCTAGAATGGTCTTCCCAGAAACAAGAGCGAGAGTCGATTGCCAGACCATCTCAAAAATAATAGCTTATACTAAGCAAACAAAGAAGGAGTCTCAAAGACCAAAGGGAAAGCAACGATATGTTGTAGGTATCCGGTAAAACACCTCCAGTTTTGGGGGAACTCACCGGTAAACCGGAAACATCGTCAATAAGTACGCACACGACGTATGTCGACCCACGCTTCTGGCAAACTCGGCGTGTACCTTACCTTGATAATTGGCTAAGATCTGAGTCTTTCGCTTATCGATGCAGTGGGCTGCATGGAGGCGCAAAGCTAAACTCGATTATTCCGTCATGCACTTACGGGTACCCCGCATCCCAACACGTAGTTTTCCAGCTGACGTTTTCCACGGGCTTTTCTATTCCCAATGGAGGGATTAGAGCTTAACATTCCCTCTCTATACACGGATGTCTTCTATCACCAGTGATTACAAAGCCCAGTCGTTGCGAGGTTCTGTCATGACTTCTCAGTTCCGATGGCCATTCTCCTTGAGATATCTATACACGGTGGATGAGTTGAGACCGTCTTCGCAACAGCCGTTATCAACACCGGTAGCTGTTTCACAACGATCAAATCAACGTCACACATTCGAATGGCCTTTCTCCTTGAAATACCTCTATACCGTTGACGAGTTCAGACTGGGGTCGTCATCAACACCCCTATCTCTGTCATCGGTGGTTGCGGATGTGCCAACTTTACCAGGGAAAAGAGGCATTACCTCCGTCGAAGTTGACGCTACGGGTGTAGCGTCATCAAGCGGAAAGCGGAAGACACCACCTGTCTATGCTAGCGAAGAGGAAAGATTAGACTTTGAATATAAACAGAGGGCCGCAAGGTTATTGCATGCATATCAAGTGCAGGCGAAACGAAGAGTAAGCTAAATCTATTTTTTATGACTTAGTCTTGTCAGGATACAATTTACTAACTAATGGAACCAAAGCGCTATGTACGCACAATTCTACTTCTGTTGCCTTTTCTAGTTCTTGCTTTGTATCCATCCCCGGCTTTCGTAAGTCTCACTCTTTTGCTCATTGGTAGTCTTGCCATGTTATTTCCCTTAGTTTCAGATTATGTCCTCGATAGACCGGAGTCTAGAAGTCAAGATACAATCAGGTCCTCTCGAAAAGAGAAGTATCGTCAACGCAAGAGCTCGCGGGTAAATAGTTGGCGCGACACCGCCATGGATATCCCAGGTGGGACTACCTCCTGAATGTTGAACAACAAAGGTTGTGGTTCCAGCTCATGTCTCAAAGTAGACAGCACGAGTGGGCTGGCAGGCTGTATAAGAGACGGTTGTTTTTTATCGGGTTGTTGAATGGCGCAGATGATAATCTTTCATGAATCAAAGACCGCGCCCGTCAATGGGACAGAAGTACTACACGAACGTCATGAGCAATTATCAGACCATCCCTTTGACTAAAACCCTAGTTCCGAAAAGCCACATCTAATGTCGATGACAGAACGCATACTAGTGCAGGAACTGCCATAATAAGTAAATTCTGACCAAGCAAGATTTATCACCGATCAAGCAGAGTCTGACATCTAGATCATCGACTGACAAGGTCGATAGACTTCATAAGCTGTCTGACCCCCAGCACAACGCAGCAGACAGAGCGAGCAAGTCTTGTTGCAAATGAGTCTTCGCATTGCGAGACCAGGCTAGCGCCGGCACAAATCTAATGTGTGAACCGACTTGAAACTTTGCGTCAGCGCCAGACAGTTTACCCACATCGCGGCCAGGATGAGGAGATGAAAGATCTGATGTGAGGAGCCGAAAAAGTCGAACTTGCCCGGAGCGAACATTTCGGGAGGCCGAGTCTGCATGTGATGGTCAGTTCACGTGTCTCTCCCAGTACAAGAGTCAATGATCTCACTTACCGCGAAAATGAGAGTGCCGGTTGCATACAACGAAAGCTCTATCAAGTACCATTTCATTCCCATGTAATCAAACATGTACTTGGAACCGTGTAGGCCGACTCCATGCAGTAAGGGAACGAAGGCTGATAGTCCAAAGAGGAAGAAGGCGATCACTCTCAGAGTGCGCCAGCGCAGTGTCCTGAACTTCGGTATCGAGATCAAAACAACGCAGGCCGAGCCGGAGACTATGGTCTGGGGAACGTATCAGTATATTGCAGACCGGTCTATGCAGGGTGACTCACAATGACCCAGTGTAAGATCCGGAAAGCCGGCTGACAGATGAAGAAGTAGTAGATAGCCGCAACGAATGTGCCAGCGATAATGACGGCAATACCAGTCAGATCCATTACATGCCACAACTGTTCCACTCTGTGCGAGTGGGGTTGCATCAGGTGGTAGACAGCACTGGAAAGCAGACAAAACTCGCAAGAGAAGAAGAAGATGGTGAACATAATCCAGTCTGCTGGCAGCACGTTGTGGTACTGGGGCTCGGCCAGAACCCGCATGTAGATATATGCGACAGGCCATACCAGTATTGCGCCGATCAAGTGAGTGTATATGTTGCAGGTCTCGTTGTGGAGGTAGGTCAGGCTGAGGAAGATGTCCTTGTAGTCTGGCTTTTCTGGTCGATAGCCGGTATGGATGAACTCGTTGTCTCGAGACCACTCTTGGATCTCGTCGTAGGTGAGGAGCTTGGGCTGTCTTGAGGAATAAACGGTACCCTTTTCCATGGTGCCTATATCGGCGGCTGACGAGCGTCGTTTCTTAAGGCGGACTCACGTCGCGGATTTCTATCGTGTGCTCGGAAGTGGAATGGTTGAAAGGCGTATAGTGAGATCTGCGGTCAGATAAACCAGAATACTAATGTCTGTGGTCAACCAGGAAATTATCGTCTTTGACTCAGACTTGGGCCTGGTCCTGGTCCTGGTCCGGGCTGATGACAGGAGTTGCGCTCTAGTATGCGGGATGATGGTGATAGCTTGGAAGACAACTGCTCGTAGCCATTTCGCACCAGACATTGAAATGCAAGATCCATAATGACACCAAATATCCTTCTACTTGAATGCAAACGCTGATGCATTCAACGTGCAAACGACGGGTGACGGGTGACACGGAAATTCGCTAGAAGTCATGTCGCATTAAGCAACTGCATACACACTGCGGAGTTTTAGCGAGTAGGTAGAATCCAAGACGATGCATACTCCTAGTCAACCTTTTTGTGGGATAAGACACGCATTGTGGCCAGCTTTGGAAGTGACGAGTGAAGAGTGACGCGTTGGCTCGAGGTTGGGCGACGCGCACGGGCGGCGTCAACCCCGCCGAGGTCAACACCAATGGACTCGCGACTAAACAGGGCGCCATCATGGCCACACTACACCGCGAGCGCGTCGAACACGCGTTGAACGAGCTGCTGGTCCGCATCGTGCCCGAAGATCCCAATGAGAACGAAGACGAGGCCAACCAGCGCTTTGAAGATGCCTACGAGTTTGCCCTCGACGAGCTCACGACTGCGGGCGATGCTTCACTCGTTCCCGACGTCCAGCACATCGCCAGCCTGATAGACCGCAAAGGTGCGTGCAGCAAGGTGAATCGTGTGTCTTTCGCTAATATGAGACAGTCTCGGGCCCCAACAATGACCAGCGCAAGAGCGCGCGTCTGCATAACCTTCTCTCGCGCCTAGAAACCCAGAGCGTCCTCGACCAGAAATGGCGCATGCTCTACTTTCTCTACAACCTCTCCGACAATGCCGAAGCACCTCATGAGCCGCCACCCGCCCAAGATAGCCGCAGCTTCTCGCGCGAACCCACGACGCCTTCCAAGCGCCAGAGCGTGGCAGCCTCATCCCACGCCATCCAAGACGCCTTTGCAAAGCCCGGCCTCGCCCAGCTGCCTGTCAATGCCGGATCGCCCAAAGCACCCACATCTACACGTCCAGCTTCGATAGCTGAGAAGCCAGAGAAGCGCAGACGGCCTGACACCGCCAAGGAGCAGCAGCAGGCCAATGGTGGACATGTGGAAAAGGCAGAGACGGGGCCCTCTGAGCCGACTTTGCTGCGAGAGCTACCTTTCACACTCCAGGGCTATTCATCGACGAACCTCGCATTCCCCTCGTCGACCGCCCTCAAGCTCCCTACTACCCTCCCGGTACCCATCGTCAGCCTCCTGCACACCCTCGCTGAACCCGCCATACTGTACAAAGGCTTGGCCGAATTTGTCGAGGCGAGCGATGGCGGTCTGATCGAGCAGAGCTTCCGCGCAGCTCTAGCCAAAGAGCTGAGAGCATACCTGGGCCTGGTCGCGACCTTAGAAGGACAAATCAAGAGAGCGCTAGCACAGCTGAACGAAGCTTCAACACCCCAAGGTGTCAGCAAGGCCGGAGTCACCCTCAAGCGATGCGTCATCTGGATAAGAGAACCGACCATGGGCTTGCGCTTGATGAGCCTGATGGTCGAGGAATCCAAAAGCAAGAAGGGCGGCGAGCTCATAGCCCTCATCCATTCCTTCTCCCTCAACCACGGCGACCCGTACGTCATGAACTTTGCCGAGCGCCTTCTCTCCGATGTCACGCGACCCTTCTACGACATGCTCCGGCAATGGGTATACGACGGCGAGCTCGCAGATCCCTTTGGCGAATTCTTCGTCTCGGAACAAAGCGAGGATGACATCCTTGAGGCGAATGGGAACGAGGGCAAAGGTGGCGCGACAAGTGTCTGGGAAGACAAATACAGGCTGAATGACAAAATGGTACCGACCATCGTTACCGACGACTTCGCCAAGAAAGTCTTCCTTATCGGCAAGACCCTCAACTTCATTCGCTATGGGTGCGGGGACGCAGCATGGGTCGACACATACTCCAAGGAAGCTTCCAAGGAGCTGCAGTACGGCGACACTGCGAATCTCGAGCGTTCCATTGGCGACGCCTATAAGACCACCATGGCTCGTCTCATCGATCTGATGGGCAACAAGTTCAAGCTATTTGATCATCTCCAGGCTCTCAAGCAGTATATGCTGCTCGGCGCTGGCGACTTCATTGCCGTCTTGATGGAATCACTCTCCTCCAACCTTGATCGACCAGCCAACACGCAATACCGCCACACCCTCACTGCCCAACTCGAACATGCCGTTCGCAACTCCAACGCCCAGTTTGACACCTCAGATGTACTGCGCCGCCTCGACTCACGCATGTTGGAGCTATCACATGGCGAGATCGGATGGGATGTCTTCACGCTCGAATATAAGATTGATGCGCCTGTCGATGTCATTGTCACGCCATTCGGCTCCAAGCAATACCTCAAAGTGTTCAACTTCTTATGGCGTGTCAAGCGCGTCGAGTTCGCTCTTGGCTCAACATGGCGCAGATGCATGACTGGTGCGCGTGGTGTTCTCGGCACCGTAGCTGACAAACTCGGAGCGGATTGGAAGAAAGCACGCTGCGCAATGGCTGAGATGGTACATTTTGTCAACCAGCTGCAGCACTATATCCTGTTCGAAGTCATAGAGTCATCATGGATCGATCTCCAACGAGCGCTCAATAAGCCAGAGAGCACGCTGGACGACATGATTGAAGCTCATGCGATATACCTCAACAACATCACACGAAAAGGTCTTCTCGGGAGCTCCAGCATCGACTTCACGGGGCAGCTCCACGAGTTGTTGAAGACGATGCTGGCATACAAGGATGCGGTCGATGGCTTGTACTCATTCTCAGTCGCTGAGTTCACGCGCCGACAAGAGCACGCGGCCAAGATCGAGACACGTACAGCAGCAGGTCGGTGGGGTCTTTCTGAAAAAGATCGCTCATCTTCAGATCCCTTCGCTCCCTCACACTCTCGTGCGGCTTCTCGCCAGGACGAATCGCCTTTCCCACCCCCGCTCCTCAAGATCGGCATGACTGGTTCGGCCGAAGACGACGTTCTGCCAGCACTACAAAAGCGTTTGAGTCAGTTGACGGAAGACTTCCGAGCAAGAATCAGCATCCTGCTCGGAGACTTGGTACATTCGCCTGACGGCGAATTGAAGATGCTGGCTGTCAACATCAACTTCAACGATGTGTACAAGCCGGAGCGAAGACGTAGGAAAGGTTCGCAGAGGCGAGAGAAGGAAAAGGAAACGCCCAGGGTTGCACCTGCTGCAGGATGAGGTGATGCATAAGACGGCGTTCGATGCTCTATTTGATACCCGACTACTTGATACCATCCGTAATACGACCTTTCTGTGGAAGACAGGTTCGGCAGTTTCTTGTGCAAAGCGTGATGCAATGTAATGTCAACATCACAAGCTGATGAACCCTGGCTGAGCTTACTGAATCACATAGGTGGGTCGACGAGGATGTAGGGACACATCCGATAGCGCGCGCGTGTCGCTCGGATCTATCACAGGTGGGGTTGCGCCATCATAGCGCTTAGTCAAGCTTCGTGGCGCTCATCGGGCCGTTCCTTCTTGATGCTTATGCTTGAATACGCCGAGTCTAAAGCTCGATGTACGAAGACAGTAAATGTCTCACGACCGTTCGTACAAAGTATGTTACTTGTCCTGAGAGTGTATTCCTTGCCCTGAGTGGTAGCCGCCAGCATCCGACCTTCACGAAATGCTCAATAATCATAACGCTCGCTCGGCCGAGGTGATGGGCACAAGGATCTCCATGACTGCGTCATCCATACACAACAACCTCGCGCTCTACAACTAATCTCAGTCCTTCGCGATGACGCGTAGCATCTTACACAAGATATTAATCACTTGCAGCGACTAGATCGAATCGGCCTCCGTCCATATAACGGAAGAGACTCTTCATGTATCATTCTAACGAACCGCCCCCCTGCTGTACGTTGCGCAACTTTCATGCCTCATGCTCCACCGCAATTGTTCGGACAACGTTCGGCATGGCGACAGGACATGCTTCCGGTGAAACATCACCGCATTTCGCGGCCGCGCTCTTCGCTGGCATAAGCTTTCGACCTTACCTGCTAGCGCGCGTCGAAGTATATCTAGCTCGTAGTCCCTCAGAAAAGAAGACATCAATCTCACTTGAACCCAAGGCCGATCTTACTATCACTCAAAGTTATCCAAATCAACACTTACATATATTACCCATCGAGATACGCTTTCTCACTCGTCGCTGCCTGTCGGACCGCGTCCTTTCCTGGAAACAACGCTAAACACATCGTACCATCCACATTGGGCATCGATATATAATCTTAGCCATGGCAACAACACATCAAAAGCAGCATACAGGAGGACAGCAAAATACCGTTGCCGATTACATCGACTCTGCAGCTGAGGCTGTTCCTGATTCAACATGGGCTATAGTCCCGCGTTCAAGCAGCAGCCTGGACGAAGGATGGCACCACGTCACGTTCGCCGATCTTGCGCGTGCAGTGAACAACATGTCGCGATGGATTGAGCGAACTTGTGGTGTCGCTGAACATGTGGGCCAGACAATCGGATACATGGGGTGAGTGGGCTATCATGTCTGCTTGTTGGTCACAAATATTGTATACTTACGCATTAGGAAGTGCGAACGATCTACGCTATCTTGTAGTACTAGCAGCATGCCTGAAGACAGGATACGTACCGCTATTCACATCGCCCCGGAACTCTCTCGATGGTCAAAAGTCACTCGTGGAAAAGACGGACTGCACCATCTTCTTGACCACAGTCGATATGATGCCGCAGGTCCAGGCAATCAAAGGGGCGGTGCCTGGTCTCAAGATCTACGAGGCGCCCACTACCAAAGAGCTGGTCGATCCGAGTTTTCCCACGGAGCACTACCCTGGCAGACAAAACCGTGACGTGACCGCTCACAGCTTGATCTTGCACACTTCGGGTTCAACGGGTACGCATTCTATCATATCATTTGACTTTGCTCTTCACGTCGTCCCGGTCCACTGACAGCATCTTTAGGTCTCCCAAAGCCGATTTATGAGACTGTCGGCGGCTTGAATACGTTGTATGAACAAGCGCACCTTAGTCCGGAAGATGGGCATGAACAAACCAGCAAGCCTTTTCTAGCAGATCCACGGCCCATGCTTGCTGCCGCTCCCTTTTTCCATGGCATGGGAGTAATCGTAATGCTGCGATCCATCATGTCCCGTGGCACCATCGTACGATTACCAGCGGACAAGCCTTTGAGCGCCGGCTTGGTCATTGACGTGATCGAGGCGGTAAAACCTTTTTGTGGTATCTTCCCACCGTCGGTACTGGAGGATATTGCTGCAACGCCCAAAGGTATCGAGACGATGGGGAAGCTCAAGTACGTCTTCTTTGGCGGTGCGCCTCTCGGTCCAGGGGCTGGTGACAAGCTTTGCCAAGTGACGAACTTGATGACAACCCTTGGCAGTACAGAAGCCATGTTCATAAGCACCCTGCTTCCATCCAAGCCAGAAGAGTGGGGCTACTTTCATTGGGGTGCTGCTGCGGGTGTCGTCATGGAGCCTGCGGGTGACGACTTGCACGAAATGGTCATCAAACCCAAGGACACGAGATACCAGGCAGTCTTCCATACCTTTCCCGAGATAACCGAATGGCGCACCAAGGATCTGTTCAGTCGCCATCCATCGAAGCCTCATCTGTGGAAGTACAGTGGAAGACGAGACGACATTATCGTTTTGAGCAATGGCGAGAAGTTCAACCCTGTAAGCACGGAGAAGCTGCTCGAGTCGCACCCTTGGGTGAAGGGTGCCCTAGTCGTTGGCTCAGGCAAGTTTCAGGCCGGTCTACTCATCGAACCAGAGTGGTCGCGAGCCGGCACGCAAGATCCCTCTGCCTTGATCGATCACATCTGGCCAATGGTAGAGCAAGCAAATCGTGAAGCGCCCGCGCACGCCCGGATCTATCAGACCAAGGTCGCCGTTGCGAAAGACCACAAGCCTTTCATCCGCGCCGGAAAGGGCTCAACCATACGTCTTCAAACCGTTGCTGCGTTCAAAGACGAGATCGAAGCCCTTTATGCGGATGAGGGGTACTCGAGCGACCCGAACCAGAGTGTTGATGGCGATGTTGCATTGGCAAGCAAGATTCGTGCTGTGTTCACACGCAATCTTCCCTCATTCAGTGACGACGTGGCAGACGATGTCGAGATATTTAGCCTGGGTGTCGATTCGCTTGATGTGCTCGCACTCACAAACGCGCTCAACAAAGCCGTCCGTGGTGCCGAAGTGACCTCATCGATGATCTACAGCAACCCTTCGGTCAAGCAGCTGGCTGCGGCGTTATCTCAGACTGTGAGCACCTCGCCCGTGCAGGCAAGCTTGCCGCCGACCCGAGAGGAGAAGCTCAGCGCCATGGTCAGGAAGTACACAAAAGACATGATCCGACCAAAGAGCATTACTAGTGCGGCTACACGTCCACGGAAACAGACTGTGATTGTTACCGGTACAACGGGTAGTTTGGGAAGTCATATGTTGGAGCAACTGCTTCAAAACTCAGAGGTCGAGAAAGTCTATTGCCTCAACCGTTCGGACAACGCCGAGGTTCGACAGAAGGAGTCTTTCGCCCGCTATCACGATCCCAACGCCGACTTCACCAAGGCTGAGTTCCTCAAGACAGACTTCAGTGCCGACCACTTCGGGCTTCCAGACGCTACATACGAGCGTCTCCTGTCCACTGCGACATCATTCATCCACGCTGCCTGGTCTGTCGACTTCAACCTGTCTCTCGAATCCTACGAGGCCACACACGTCGCTGGCACCTATCGCGCCATAAACTTCGCGTCCGCCTCGCTTCACAAGACACCCATCATCTTCATCTCCTCGATCGCCAGTGTGAGCGACTGGCGTAGCGTCGTGCAAGACGGATCCGCCGTCCCAGAATCCATCGCCACGCTCTTCGACAGCGCAATCACGATACCCCAGGGCTACAGCGAGTCGAAATTTGTCGCATCTGAGATCCTGGCCACGGCCTCGCACCGCTTAGGCATCAAGACGGCCATTGTGCGTGCGGGACAGCTTGCAGGACCGAGCACTAGTGCGGGCGGTGCGGCGTGGAATCGCCACGAGTGGCTGCCGACTATAGTCCACACAAGCAAGGTCTTGAAGAAGCTGCCGCGGACGCTGGGTAATATGGACCGAGTGGACTGGGTGCCCATGGACGTTGCAGCTGGAACCGTCATCGACATCGTCAACGCTACCAGCTCAGAACCCGAGCCCGTGCAGGTATACCATCTAGTCAATCCGCACACCACGAGTTGGGACAAGCTGTACCCCGTTATTCGAGACTTTTACACCCAGGATGACAAGGACGATATGGAGGTTGTGGAGTTTAATGACTGGGTCGATGAATTGGCGCGTATCCCGCAGACGAAAGAGAATGCAGAGCGCATTCCTGGGCTCAAGTTGTTGGACTTCTACCAGAGTCTCAGACCGGAATCGATTGGTTTGCCGGCGTTGGATACGAGGAGGACGGAAGCTGTGAGCGCTACATTGCGTGAGGGTAGAGCTGTGGATGCGAAGACGATCAGGAAGTGGTTGGAGCAATGGGCATTCTGAGGGAAGAGGAGGTGTCTAAACATTTGCTTCCGCTCGCGTTATAGAAGTAGTTAGTGCTGCCAAGCTGACCGTTCGTTACGAGCGGCTTGGCTGGCGACAGAGGTGATGGTCGATATGAAGCTGTGCCGCACGGCTTTCCCTTCTATCCTACTCCTGGTCCAACAAAACTTCAATTCATAGTCTTCCAAATCCGAGAACATGGCTTCGAGACTTAAGTACACCAGTCTGCAGCACCGCATTAGCGAAGACCTGTTCAACCAACTAGGTTGAAACGTTCTAGCTTCTCTAAGCGACATCAAAATCCGGACAGGACTTCGCGATACGACAATCGACGTCTATGTCTTTGACCGTCACCTGGCTAGTGAATCTATCGCTAGTCTACTGTTAAGTCGCATAAACGAGGTAATTAGAGGCGAATGCTAGAGAAGAGTAGACACACGCTATAAAGAATGTAAATAGTACAAGCTACTACCTGCTTTAACTATTAATAACGCAGATAGTACTTCTATTACGCTAGAGCAACTTGCAAAGAAAGTGCACGCACATGTAGACCTGCACGTGGAAGCGCTAAAGCGGGCTGAGGGCATGTTCTATGGAAAACCCGGTTTGACCAAGGATGGGATTATCTCCAGAACCTATAGCACCAAGCCTCACCTGCCTCCCGACATTGGCTTCTTCTTCTGGAAATTGTGTGCAATGCGGCTTGAGCGAATTGTGCGTTTTATTGTCCATATCTTCGCGGAGGTATAGTGTGGTTTTACGGCGGATCAGTTCTGGGCTATGCAGCTAGAACAGGCCTAGCACCGTGAGAGGCTGCGCGAGGAGCTTTAGCATAAGCGTGTCACTGTTGTTCGATCAAAGCAGCTTTACATGCATTGTTTGGGAACATTATCACAAATACAGTCGGCATGTGGCTCATTTTGTTATTGAGGAAGAGCTAAGCTATCAAGATCAGACTTCTCTGAGCAATTCCCTTGGATCGGACCATCCGAGCATGCTGCAACGCTGTGTGCATGCAGCCATTGATCAATGCAACAGCACATGAGTCTGCATACCATGTCAACGCCGCATATCGCAGGCAGGGACTGTTCTTCGAGTGTACAACCACTGGTATGTCAGGGTCGCGAGACCCCGCCACCGGCAATGCTCCTCTGCTGACGAAGTTTTCCCAATCGCACTCATGAACAGGACCGATACTTCCTGGTATCTCAACATCAGGCAGGTCCGTCCAGCTTCGAATGAAGTTGTAGTCTGCTATAATTGGATCTAATACGCCGACCCTGCGACCCTTGTATCGTATGCAAAGAAGCAATCGCTCAGGTATATTGTCCCAGTCTGGCTCAATATGACGGGTGAACTCCTTTGAATGAGGCGGCTCTTGAAGCTGAATGTCTTCGATGATCGGCGGTTGACTATTGTCCCACAACTCCCATCGTGGAGCTATCCCAGGCGCTATCAAGCCATCCGAATTGCAAGGAATGGCGCTCGGGTCGGTGTCGAGGAGCGTAAAGCCAGCGACATCAGCTAGTGACTGACAGTCTTTGAGCAGACTATTGGGCAGAATAATGCGTTTACTAACGTACCCAAGGCCAATTCCTTGCGTCAGTCTTGAGGCTGTGTTGAATGCGGGGAGTTCGTCAATGCGACTCTCTTCCGGATTAGCGAGAAGAATCGCGAGGATAGAGATCACATCGGAACGACGCAAGTACAGAACAGCTTCACTTGTCTCACCTGGGTACTCCGTCTTCTTTTGGATGACCCGCAGACTTTTGAAGATTGCTGTTGACCGATAGCCCCAGGTACCAGCAACAGATCTTGTCCCAAGCATTGTAGTGTCCACTAACTGCAGACATATCTCATAGTAGAACCCCATGACGAATGCTTGGAAGACGTCGAAAGCTTCGAGTACAGCGGGTACGTTTGAAACGCCATCACCTCTTGAGGACAGGGAGGAGCTTGCCACGCTTGGCAACACCACAGCCGAGTTCGGGTCGTAGACGAGTTCCACCAATGCTTCCAAGACATACTCCGCTTCCATTGATAAAACTGATATAATTCCCTTCGTGATTGCTGGAACTCGCGCAGTTGAGAAGCCCAAAGCTTGTACAATCTTGACAAATTTCGGCTCGACCCGAATGTCTTCTAATCCATTGTCTGCCTGGACTCCCACGTTCTTGAGCTCGTAGAAGAAGTCAACCATATCCTGCAGCTGCGTCGTTGGAACGACCAAACGCATGCTGCTGCCAGCCACCGCTCCCTCTTTCCAGGCAAGACGGCATCTGTTGGCCACTGATCTCGATATTGGAAAGGTCGAAAATGTCTCTTCTGGCTGAGTAAGGGAAATCGTGGTTGACAAGTCTCTGCGAAGCTTCGGATTCTTATCGGACTGTTCTCTTCCATGTGCGAATAGCGGCGCTGCGCTGTACACCAAGCGACAAATTGTGGTTGTTGTGGGTGGTGAACCGAAATTCTCGACACTGAGGATTTCGAAGCTCATACTCGTCAGACAAATGACTATTCCAGCGATATCTGACGAAGAGGTGTATCGAATTACGGCATCAACATCCCCGCAGAGAATCCAGAAGAGAAGGTCAGCTACTTCAGTTGCTTCTTCCTTGGGCATGCTCCCGTTGATGATCAGCCCTTTGTCGAGTAGAGAGTTCCGGACTGCGCGACATTCGATGTCCATCTCCCTGACCTAATTGGATCAATTTACATACACTGATATAGGTGCGATGGGACTTACCGCGCCAGAGCTCCTCCAAGAGTTGATACGTGTTGTCAGCTGTGAGACAATAGCGTCTTCGTTGATATCTGACGTTGGTATCAAGCGCTGGAGGAAAATCTTCATGATGTATCGGACTGTAGAGTCCGTCGTGAATGCGTCCAGTGCTGCGACAATGCATGTCATCATGGCAGTGAAACGAGACGAGCTCTTGAGCAGCTTTTCAACCGTGTCGCCTTCTATTCTCTTGGGCACACCATTTTGCAGAAGTCTGAGACGACGTCCCCACCGGCTTTGGAAGCGCATGATGTCGATGACACCCTTTCGTCTAAGAATGCTCGTCTCGTCTTCCTCGAGAAGGTTTAGAAGAGTTTGGTCGCCTGACTCAGCTGAGAGCCAGTTGCCTACTCTCGAAGAAAGCGTACATAAGGTGACAACGTCGCCAATTCCGATGCCAGCAGCAACGAGCGAATGTGCTCCCAACATAGACTGTATAGACATGGTGATGCAGGAAGCCTTCGAGTGGTCAGAGAGGCCGTGCAAGAGTGTTCTTGTGTTCACAAGGCTACCGGTGCCTATTGAGTCACACAAGGCTGAGTTCCACTCGACGTGTAATCCTGTAAATGCGACCGCGATTGGAGTAGTTTGATCGAGTGCTGCGTGCTTCACCTCTTCTAAAGCGACCTGAGCTGCGGCTGTTCGATGCTTTCGTATTATTATGGGATGAGAGCAGAAGATAGAATGCGACTTGATCGACTTGGGCACAATGTCGTTATCGCCTGCGCTTCGCCACACTGTATGCGCCCAGTGACGTCAGAAACGCAGGCAGGGTAGCTGATTGGAACAGGCTGTATACCCGGCACAGTCGACGTCGCCGCCGCGAGTTGTAAGATTAATTCTCCTACCTCTATAGTAAGTAAGAGAGACTCTCTACTAGTACTTCGTACACTTTAGTACTAATAAATTTCTATCTAGATTATAAAACACTTATTCCTTAATATAAAGAAATCTAAAGTTTTACTAAGTAGTAAGAATTAGTATTTTATTACTCTGTAAGTAGATTATAAAGTAGTCTATAAGTAAGAGCTATTAAGCTTAGAGTATATAGAATAGAAGTAGAGCTTCTAATTAGCTATTATATACTAGCCTTAAAGTTAAAATCTACTAAATATTAATAAAAACTTATAAGATTTAGAGATTAAAAAGCTATATAAAGAATTTTAAGGTTTATATAGTAAGCCTAAATCTTACCTATATCTTTTTTATTTTAATTTAAGCTTTAATAAAGTCTAAAATTACTATTCTAGCTAATTAAAGCTATAGTTTTATTAGCTAGTTATACTAACTTTATAATAAAAGTAAGTATTATAAAGCTATAGTAGTAAGTAAATATAACACTTATATTAGCTTACTCTATATAAGAAATACTTAAACTTTAGAGAATTATATATATATAGTATAAAGTGTAATATAATATATTATATTAACACTTTTAGTAAAAGTAGATACTTTAGATAGAACTAGCGCGTATATTTAATTAAGTACTATTAGCTAATAAGTAGTCTATAGTAATTATTAGTACTAGTCTAAAAGCTAGTGTAGCTTTCTATCTTAAAATACTATTACTACTTTTTAGTAAAGCTAGAATTCTAAAGTAGCTTAAGTTTATTTAGAGTAATATTATATTTTATTATATTAAAAGTTATTATAATAGTAAAAGCTTATTAAAAAATTTTAAAAGTAATAAGATAGTTTATACTAATTTTTTTTAAGACTAGAAGCTTAATACTTAAAACTTAAGTCTAAAAAATCTTAGTAAAAGAATATTATAAGATATCTAGCTATAATTTTAAAGCTACTAGAAGATTTTATAGATTAAATTTGTTTTTCTTCTTAGTATATAAGACTATTTATACTAATACTTCTAACTAAGACTATATACTTATTTATACTACTTTTAGAAGCTTTACTATAATTTAGAAACTAGTAATATAGAATAGTAGTAATAGAGTTATAAGTATATTAATAAACTCTATACTATATATAGTTAGCTAACTAGTAAATAACTTTTATATAATAACTACTTCTTTAGATTTTAATAGAAGTATTAGTTTTATTTATAGCTACTATTTTATAAAAAGTATCTTTATTTTTAAAGTAAGCTATAAATACTTATTATTATTTTTCTAAATCTTATTACTTCTAAAAAGAACTTTAGCTATACTATTCTAGCTAGAGTATTTTTTTATAAATTTATAGTATTCTAAAAAGCTAGAAAAGAATACAGACTTAATATTAATATAGATTATATAAGTAATTAAAAATATTCTAGTAAAGATATTAGTAGAATACTCTTTTTATTATCTAGAAAATATACTATATTTACTAAAGAATAGAAATATCTTATAAATAAGCTATTTAGAAGTAAATTTAGAAAAGAAAGTAATAAAATACTTAGTATTAGTAAAATATAAAATAGAAATTATATAAGTAAAAATTAAAGAAAAAAGAATAATAAAGATAGGTATAAAAATATTAAAAGAGAAAAAAATATTAATAAATCTAGTACATAATAATAAAGTACTACTTAACTAGTTCTTTAATATACTTATAATAGCTTATAGTATAGTAAAACTAAGAAGTATAGAATAGTTTTTATTATAGCTTTTATAATTATAATAGTAAAAGAACTTTAAAAAGTAGTAATAGTAGCGCCTTAAAAAGAAAGTTTACTAATATAGTAATAATAAAAAAGGCTAAAAAAGGTTTAAGTAAAGTAGTAAGATAATATAATAAGTAATAAGATAAGCTTTAAAAATATCTATACTAGAAGAACTTATAAAAAGATATAAGATAAAATATACTTAAAAGCTTATTTAGTATATATATTAGTTTTAGTTTAGAACTAGATTTAAGCTACTATTTACTAAGATAAGATTTAAAATTTCTAATTTACTATAAGCTATAGAATAGTAAAAAGTATAAGAAAAAGAAAGAATAAAGAAATAGAGAGTATATATCTAGTAGAAGAATAATCTTATATACTTAATATCTTAGTTTTTTTATACTTTATAATTTAGAGCTTTTTTAGTTATAAGCTATTTAGAATATATAATAATAATATAATTCTCTATACTATAGATAAAAACTAAAATCTAAGTCTTAGCCTATATAACGCTATATATCTAGAGTAAATTTTAGAAATATACTATTTATTATTCTAGTAATAGCTTTTACTCTTTTTAGACTAGTAGATACTATAAAATTCTTAGTTTACTAATAAAAAATTTTAAAGTACTTTAATTTATAAAATAAGATTCTTTTCTATTAGTATTAAAGATAGAGTATTAATATATAAGTTAATATAACTCTTAACCTACTTTTATTACTTTCTTAAAATTAAATTTAATAGAAATTAGCTAAATATAATATATTTAAAAAATCTAGTAGAAGAACTACTAGTTATTAGAGATAGTATTATTATACTTAACTATTTAGTATATCTATACTTTAAGTTTAAACTTAGATTAGGTTTTAAATAATAATAGATAGTATAAATTTAAGCGCTAGCTATAGTAGATAATTAAGATTCTTATACTTAAAATAGATTTAAAAGAAGTAAAGATTCTCTTTATAGTCTATTTTTAGAGGTTATAACTAGACTATCTAAATTAAAATTTATAGATAGTAGAAGCTATATAATATAAGAAAATAAGCTCTTATTTAGAATTTAGTTTAAAAAGATTTCTATAAATTTATATATAGTTATAGTAATAAAAGAAAGTTTTAAGTTTTTATACTTATAAAGAGCACGTAAAAGAATTCTAATTATTAAAATAAGATTCTTTAAATATCTAAAGAATCTTACCTAAGTATTTTTTTAATTAGAAATAAAATTAAAAATTGTTACTTTAGTAATAAAATTTAAAATAAAGATAACATTATTTTAGATATATTTATAAAATATATCTAGAAAAAAGAGTCTTAAAATAAAAGTTAAAGAAATTATATTAACTATAGCTTAATAATTATAGTTCTATATAAATAAGAGTAGTAGTGTTTACTTATTACTTAGTACTTATTACTTAGTTTTTAGAGAAATAATTTAATTATATTATTATAGTATAGGTATAACTAGGTTAATACTAGTAATAATAATAACTTATCTTTTTGTTTTTTCTACTAATACGTTCTACTAACCTACTTATTTATATTATTTTTTACTATATTCTCTAATTCTTTATTATTATTCTCTTCTATAAATAATTAAAGTTACTTATTATAAGCGCGTATATAAGTTTATTATAGTAAAGTATTAATATAGAGTAGAGTAATAAATTATAGTTAGTAACTCTATATAGTAATCTTAATATAGGTATATTTTTAAAATACTTTATACTTACTATAGATCTAAGTATTAATAAAACTTTTATTTTTAATACTTACTATAAATATAGATAGTAATAATATACTTCTAAAAGATAATAGTAATAAAAGCGTCTTTAGTAAACTTAGAAGTAGACTTAGAAGTAGTAATAAGTATATAAAGCTATAGAAATATTAAAATATTCTTAAAAGTTAATATAGAAGCTATCTAAGAGAGAGCTATTACTACCTAGGTAGTAATTTTAGTAGAAAGAGTAAAAGTTAAAGTATAGTATTTTTCTCTTAGCTATAGAAGTAGATAGATAGAAGTCTAAGTAGTATAGATAAACTTTAAGTCTAGAGTAGTATAAGTAAACTCTAAGTCTAGAGTAATATTAAATTATAGTACTATACTACTATAAAATATAAAATTATATTTATATAAGTAAACTATAGTATAGAAAATAGTAGTCTAGAAAGAATTATAAAATACTTTATATATAAAGAATACTTCTTTTTCTTTTTCTTTAGTTCTTTATCTAATAACTTTCTATCTTAAAAAACTTTTTATATCTTTAAAAACTTTATATAATAAGATACTACTTTAACTTAACTTAATACTAATAGTAATATTTTCTTAAAGATTTCTCTTTCTATAATAAATAATATTATAATTAGTACTTTTAATAACCTTTTTAAGAAGCCTTTTATTATTAAGTATATAATAGCTTTTACTATAGTAATTTTAGTAGTAAGTAACTATAAGAATAGTTTAAGTACTATTATAGGTTAAACTTTTTTTCTTATTAAGAGCGTAATAATATTTACTATTAAAAATATATAAAAAAATCTAAGTTCTAGATTTAATCTAAAAGTATAAAGTATACTAAAGATACTTAATACTACTTTTAGAGTATTAGTTATTTTTCTTATACTAAGTAGACTATTTATAAAGTAAAGACTAGACTTCTTATATACTAAATAAAGATTTATTAATATATAGTATATATAGCTTTATTAAGTAAAGACTAAGTTTTTTAAAGTACTACTAGTAGCTCTAATAGTAAAAGAATATAACTTTATTAAAACTATATTATATAGCGTATATAATAAATAAAAGATAAAGATTTTTTATTATCTTTATTAAGTATATAATTATTAAGTTAAAGTATAAGTAGTAGATCTTAAAGAAGACTATATTAGATAGATATAGTATACTATTATAAATAACCTAAGTATTATTATAAAGTTTAGACTATAGCTATAAAAGCTTAGAAGTTATTAGTATAGATAAAAAATAGATAAATAGAGTAATAAGTAAAAGCAAATATAGATAGTAAGTAGTAGTTATATAATATAGCTAATATAGCTAGCTTATAATAAATTATATATAAGATATAAATTACTAGTACTTATATAGATATTATATAGATATTATATAAATATCTTAGATTATCTTAAAGACTTTATACTAGTAATAGACTTACTTAGTTTCTTTTTAGTATTAGGTAATTATATAAAGCTAGTACTAGTACTACTAGTTAATAGTCTAGATAGCTATTAATAATATATAATAAATATAAAGTAGTTAGCCTATTATAAGTATATACTAAGTAATTATTATATATATAGTATAAGTATAAGTATTATAAGTTATAAATTTAGACTTACGTTAAAGATTTTTAAGTTTACTATTAGATCTAATATAGTAAGGTATTATTACGTAATTATATAATTATATAATTATTTAATGTTATAAAAAGTACACTATAGACTTTATCTCTTAGACTTAGAGAAAGTACGTAAGTTTATATTAGTTTATTAATTTAATCTAGAGAAGATATTCTAAAAGAAAAACTCTATATAGAAAAGCTTAGAGAAAAAGATTAATATAAGAAATTTCTAATTTTTTTTAGAAGAATAGTCTATATTAATAAATAGAAGTTTAGAAAGTCTATATATAGACTACTACTTTATCTAGCTATAGTAGATTCTATAAGCTATTACTACTACTAAGACTTTAAATAGTAACTATTAGTAGAGTACTACTTTATACTATAGAAGCTTTTTAGTCTCTTTTTAAGAAAACTACTTTTAGATATATCTAAAATTAAAAGTAAATCTATTCTAGATTTAAGCTACTCTACTTCTAGCTAATACTAGAGGTAGTAACTAGATTTTAGTAGAGCTTAGGTATTACGCAGATCTTAGAGTATATACTAGTTATATTATAATACTATACTTTACGCTATATATAATTATTTTACTTCTATCTAAAGTCTTTTTACTTCTATCTAGAGTATAAATATATTATATCTTATACTATATATATCTACGCGCGCCTACGCACGTATATTATACTTATCTAAAGTTTTAATATTTCTTACTAAGGCTTAGAATAGTAACCTAATATAAGTATTATATTAACTTACTATAGTAAGCCTATAAAACACTTACCTCTATAATTATAATAATACTTACTATAATTATATTCTATAGCTAATTAGATAGACGCTTTTAATTTACTAATTAGTACGTTTACTTTTATCTAGTATAAGTTAAGTATATATAGCTTTATATATAGAGTAATAAAGTAGTATAAAAGCTTAATATACTAAGTATAGAAAATAATATATACTATAGAAGAATATATACACTTAAGTTTTATATACTATTAAATAATATATAAAGTTAAAGTAATTTAAGCTTAGCTAAAAAGTATTTTAAAAGCTTAGATAATAGTAAACCTTTTTAAGTAAGATAATAAACTAAGTAACTATACTTATAAAGATATTTATATAAGTAATATATTTTCTTATTTTCTTATGTTAAATACGCGTATTAATAGTAGCTATCTTAATATAGTTTACTTCTACTAGAGTTTAATACTACTACTATATATAAGAAAAGAATATATTAGAATCTTAATAATAATATAGTTTTAGCTATTTAATTATATCTTTTATACGTTTATTATGTAGTAAAGTTTTTTACTTTTATAGTTTCTCTATAGTTATCTAAAGTTTTATCTAAGCTAACTAATAAGTACGTAATATACTATATTAATACTAGAGAAATATAATATTTATAAAGTTATATATAAACTTTATATAAATATTCTTTTATATAGCTATTTTTATATATAAAGTTTCTTACTAACTAAAAATACTATCTTAAAGTAGTGTATACTAGTACGCCTAGCTCTAATTATTAAGTTAGTACCTAGCTCTAGTTAGTAAAACTTTTATATAGCTTTAGTATAGAATTAAGCTAGTATTTAAGATTAAAAAGCTTTAATATTAGAAGTATAGTGTTCTAAGTAAAAAAGTCTATATTATACTATTTACAATATACTAAAAAATTTGTTTTTTTAAATTACTATATTATAGTTTATAAGTATATAGTAAAGTACTTATTTTTATAAAAAATATAGAATTATAATAAAATAGTAATATACTATAATAGATAAAGTTTAAAACTCTATAAAAAAAAAATAGAGATTTTATATAGTTTTACTAGAATATAGTTTCTATCTATTTTAAATAGATAAAGAGAGAGTTTTCTCTTCTTAAAGGTACTAGTAATTAAGTTTCTTTACTAGATTTTCTTAATAAAAATTTAATTATATATAAGTTACTACTTAATACTTATGTTTAGTTAGAAGTCTCTTTTTATATCTTACTTATAGTTTTATTAATAAGTTATAAAAATACTAATCTAGAAAATCTTACTTTTAGATAAAGTTCTTAAGTAATAAACATAAGTAATTTAAAAAATATAGATAATAGAAATATAATATTATATAGTTATAAGATTTTATATAAAACTTATAATAATAGAGTATTTATATAAAAGTAAGTAGTAAAAGACAGCTAGTAATCTTATATAGTAATTATTATATAAAAATCTTTTTTTTCTATTTTATACTTACTTTATATAAATAAAGTAATTAGATAAAGCTTAAAAATTTCTTAGGTTATATTATATAAAGTATAGTTCTTGTGTTACTAATTCTATCTAAATTTATATAGAACAATATTATAATTAAATATTATAGTTAGTAAAGATCTACTTTTCTAAATATTTTTAGATATATAAGTATAATATATACTTCTTAAATCTAGAATAAGCTCTTTTCTATCTTTTAATAGATAAAAGTAAGAGAAAGTTAGAATTATAAACTCTTAGAAATAGAAAATTGTTTAATTCTTTACTTTAAATACGAAGAAGCGCTATAGCTTAATTTTATAAAAGTAATAACTACTTTAGTTTTAAGTATAATAATATATTAAATCTTAGTTTTTTTAAAATAGTTATATAGGTTTAATAAAAAATCTTAAAATAAAATAATAATTAAATTTTAGAATAGATTACGACTTTAGTTAAAAAGATAATCTAAGTTCTTAAGATTAATAGCGTTAAATAAACCTCTTTTAACTTAATTTTAAATTAGAATAGTATTTAATACTTATTAAGAAGATTATATATTATATAACAAATCTTATATATAGTTATATAAGATAGTATTTAGAAATAAAACTCTAAACTATTTTCTTTTAATATAGATCTTGTTGTTAAATATATATACAAGCTATAAAATACAACTAGGTATTAATCTAGTATAGAGTTTACTAGAAAGAAAATTAAGCTATTCTAGTATCTGTAAAGAATAGATAGGTAACAAGAACTATTCTCTAATAATAGAATATAGCTTTGTTAGAACAAAGTAGTTAAATACTATAATAAATAGTATAACTAATAAAGATTGCAAGTATTAATTGCAGAGTAGATAATAGGTAAAAGGTAATAATATTATTGCTAGGTAAAGAATAACTATAGAGAATTACTATTTCTTTTATAGAAAATAGCTACTAGAATAATTGCGTAGATATCTGCCTATTTCTACCTAAAGATAAGGATTTATAATTAAATCTGCTTAATTCCTAGATTTATAATCTAAGTCCGCTAAATTCTTCTTATCTTCTAGATTTATAATCTAGACTAGTACTAATTATATTAGTCTATGCGTTATATTACATAGACTAATAATTAGTTTATTACTAGATCTTTTAGCAATTGCAAAAAGAGAGATAAGAAGATAAGAGTTATTAAATTACGTAATAACTCTAATATTAACTAGGCTAAGACAAATAGAGGTGTTTTAGAATCTCCTAGTGTAGTAGATTAAAACTAGCTACTAAAATCTTTATTACGTAAGTAATTAGATTTACTAGGAATTTTTCTAATTTATTAAGAAATAATAATAAGTGTAATCTTAACAAAGCTTAATAATAATAAAAAGATAATAATAACTAAGTTATTATAATCTTTACAAAACTAAGACTTAGTTTTTTACCTTAAAGAGTATTAGCGCGTAGTACTTATTAGTATACTTTTTCTAGTAAGTATTTACTACTTTAATCTTTTTATAGTACTTGTACTATAGTTTAATTAATTATTTAGTAATACTAGCTTTTATAAAGCTTTCTTTCTTACTAAGAGCTAAATTAAGCTAATCTACTTTATAAGAGTACTTTTTATAGTAAGCTTAGAAGAAAGTAATTCTAGTAGTAAAGTAGATACTATTATTATATATAAACTCTTTAATAAATATTTAGTATACTTACTTATTTTATTTTAAAAAGTAATAGTAGTAAAGATACTACTTTAAAGTTTAGTTCTACTTTTTAGTTTAGCTATTAGTCTAAGAATAAAAAGTAAAAGTAAAAGCTCTTTTAGTATTAAGGTAGTAAAAGAAAGTATTTTAATACTTAAAGTTTATTAAAAAGCTTTAATCTAAAATAATATACTTTAGTATACTATAAAGCTAAATAACTTTCTATATCTAGGCTTATACTAAGTTAGTACTATTTTAGTTAGCTTATACTAGTACGTAATAAGCTATTTTAGTTAGTCTATCTATAATAACTAGTATAGTATTATACTTTATACTAAAAACTATACTAAGTAGTAGTTTTATAATAAAGTTTATTATTACCTTTTTCTAAGATTAATTAAGTATTAGAAAAAGCTATAGTAAGCTATAAAGCCTATATTTTATAAAAGTAGACTTTTTATATATAAAGTAATTTTTATAGTATTACTTTTTATTCTTATATATACTTTTTTAAAAGTAATACTTTTATAGCTTTTTTAGAGTATATTTTACTCTAAAGTAACTTTTAAAAAGTTATTATAATATTTTTAGAGAGCTTATAACTTCTTTTTAGTAGTTACTAGTATTTTTACTATATAATAGCGCGTTTTAGCTTTATCTAGACTAAATTAGTTATTTTTAGACTTATACGTATCTAAAGTATCTAAAAAGGCGTAATCTATTTTATTATACTTTTTTAGAGCCTAAGATTCTAGTATAGTATACTTACTAGCCTAGTTAAAGCTCTTAAGACTTTTAGTAAGATTTTATTATTTTTTAAAGTACTTAGTAAAGTAAGTTTATACTATAGCTACTAAAAGAAATATTTTATTACTATAGATTATAAAGTCTTTTATAAACTAAATAAAAGCTTTATTATACTTCTAAGTAAACTTTTAAGCTTCTACTATATAGTTAAAGTAGTAAGATAGCTTATTTATAAACTTAATAAATATAAGTCTAAAACTATATAGAAGTATTTATAAAGCTAAAAAGTATTATAGTATACTTAAAACTACTATATCTTATATAAAAAATAGTTTTCTGCTTATTACTTTTCTTAATATATACTTTATAGTAAGTCTTCTTTATATTAAGTTTAGTATAGAATTTAGCGCTAGCTAATCTCTCTAGAAACTTTATAATAAGTAGTAAAAAGTACTAATTCTTAATAGTAACTTTATTAAAGCCTTTATAATTAATATATAAGTATATACTACTATCTTTCTTTTTAGTAAAGAGTATAGGCGTTTCTACTAAAGACTTACTATATTTAATTTACTTTTATACTAAGTACTTATCTAAATACTTATATAAAAGCTCTAACTTTATTTTAGAAACATTATATAATAGCTAATAAAACGCTATAGTTTTAGATAGTAAGTTAATAGCTAAATCTTATAAACTATAGTTAGTAAAAACTCTTAAGTTATTTTTTAATCTAAAGTATATAAACTTAGTATATTATAAAAGTAAACTACTCTCTTTAGCTTTTTTTAAGCTAGACTAAAGTATTAAAGTAATAAAATAGCTATATATATTTACTATAGAATTATATATAGTTTTCTTAAACTTCTTAGTTTTTTTTAGTATAATCTTTCTATAAATAGTTTTATTTTTAAACTTATTACTCTAAAAAAGTAGTTTCTATATATAGTAGCTAACTTTTAGATAATATATATTTATCTAAAGTAAACTTAAGTATACTTAATACTTATAGACTTTTAAAATAATATATAGAATATTCTAGATTTTTTAATTTTTATAAGAATCTACTATTTTCATAGTTACTATAGTAGTACTAGAAATTTTTAATTTCTTACTATTTACTCTATCTACTAATAGCTTAAGTAAAAAGTAAACTAATAAGTCTTACTTTATAGTAAGTAATACTAAAATAAAATTTAACTATAAATCTTTATCTACTAAAGTTTTAATAGACTTTAATTAGCTAAGTAATACTTTTACTATTAGTAGTTTTACTAGCTTAAAGCAAAGTGTGTTATAAAAAAGTTCTAAGTTTTAAAATAATAGATTTAGAGTAATATAAGTAGCTGAAAAAAACTTTAGCTTTTTTACTTACTATTCTTTTCTAATTTCTAACTAGATAAGTTTTTAAACTTTCTCTTAAACTTTTAATAGTCTTGTTAAAAGTATTTAGTTTTATTATATCTTTAATAAATTATATTAGAGTTTTTTAAACTATTTTAGTCTAATTTAGCTAGTTATAAGTTAGATTTTACTAAATTAAACTTTTTAGCTTTTTTTTAAGTTTAAGAAAGCTTTAAAAAAAAGTTTTAAATTTAATAGCTATAGAACTTTTTTTTATAAGCTAAATACTTAAGAAGTATAGTAGTATACTTTATTTTACTTTAATAGTAGTAAGCTAAAGTATTAAGTTTAAAGACTATAAAGAATAGAGAGGTAATAATAACTATTCTCTAATAATAGAATATAGCTTTATTAAAACAAAGTAGTTAAATACTATAATAAATAGTATAACTAATAAAGATTTGCAATAAAGTAATTGCAGAGTAGATAGTAGGTAAAAGGTAATAATATTATTGCTAGGTAAAGAATAACTATAGAGAATTGCTATTTCTTTTATAGAAAATAGCTACTAGAATAATTACGTAAATATCTGCCTATTTCTACCTAAAAATAAAGATTTATAATTAAATCTGCTTAATTCCTAGATTTATAATCTAAGTCTACTAAATTCTTCTTATCTTCTAGATTTATAATCTAGACTAGTACTAATTATATTAGTCTATATATTGTATTATATAGACTAATAATTAGTTTATTACTAGCTCTTTTAGCAATTGTAGAAAGAGAAATAAGAAGATAAGAGTTATTAAATTACGTAATAACTCTAATATTAACTAGACTAAGACAAATAGAGGTGTTATAGAATCTCTTAGTGTAGTAGATTAAAACTAGCTACTAAAATCTTAATTACGTAAGCAATTAGATTTACTAAGAATTTTTCTA